>NC_064621.1:13981893-14284924 GCF_023898315.1 Schistocerca nitens | reverse complement strand
AGTGGTTTTGCATTTATTAAAACAGTGTTGACTCCTGTAGTGAACTGGTAGCTAAAAAAGTGTCTGAAACTGAAAGCCTTAATGTAGAGAAAAGAAGAGAACTTGAAGATTTTTTGTGGAATTACAATGACATATTCCTGAAACTGAAAGCCTTAATGTAGGGAACAGAAGAGAACTTAAAGATTTGTTGTGGAATTACAATGTCATATTTGACGTAAACTCTGGGAGGACCATGAATGACAATTAAAAAAAAAATAGTGCGACAAACACATAAAAAGCACAGAATTAAAAGTTGTAGAGCTAGTTCTGACAAATTGTTAGACCAAATCTAAAGCTCTAAATAATGGAATTAAAAAATTCTTTGATATTTATGTAGGACCATTTGAAATTGTTGAAAACCCACATCCTAATGCATATGGGCTCGTATATCCAAAGTCCAAAAGGTTATTTGGACTTAGGAACTTTACACAGGTGAAATTATACAGACAACCTTGATCACCCATATAACATCATAAGATTTCTTTTTCCTCAGGAGGTTGCAACCTCTTTTTGCCATTTTGGGGTGATGAACCCAAGGCTCTGAGCTGGTGTGACTCTCTCCTTTTCAAGTCACATCCTTTCTTACTTTCCTGTCCAAACTGACCCTCCTTCCACTGTCTATGTCCTCCAAATGTTATTTTCATGACAGCCCAGATGAAATTTACTTTTGCCTTAACTATCTAGTGTTATAAAAACACTTATTAGTTGTATATTGTATTAAACATAAGATAGATTCATATGAATTCAGCACAGATAAAAATAAGCACATCACATTAGATATAAGCCTAAGTCCCTGAAGCATTTCAGTTAGAGAAAGTATGTTATACAACTTCCTAGATTGGTGTCATAAAATAATGTAACATATAGTGAAAAGCATTGCCTTGCTGTAAAATACAGCACCTAATCTACTTTCTTCACCATTACAAATTTTCAATTCAAACAGCCTGCATCACATGAGATTTATAGGTGAGCAATTTGCTGATTTGAGCAGACATTATGACAAAGAACACCTTATATCTATACCAAAGAGATAGCATAATATATCCAGTTACCAGACATGTAGCGGCTGGCCGAAGTGGCCGAACAGTTCTAGGTGCTTCAGTCTGGAACCGCACGACCGCTGCGGTCGCAGGTTCGAATCCTGCCTCGAGCATGGATGTGTGTGTGATTTCCTTAGGTTAGGTAGGTTTAAGTAGTTCTAAGATCTAGGGGACTGATGACCTTAGAAGTTAAGTCCCATAGTGCTCAGAGCCATTTGAGCCATTTGAGCCAGACATGTAGCAAACATCATCCCCATCTTATAGTACCAAACAGGTAAAAGAATTATTCAATAAGACTGCCAATAATGAGATTTTCACCCTGCAGCGGAGTGTGCGCTGATATGAAACTTCCCGGCAGATTAAAACTGTGTGCCGGACTGAGACTCAAACTCGGGACCTTTGGAAGGTAGGAGACGAGGTACTGGCAGAAGTAAAGCTGTGAGGACGGGGCATGAGTTGTGCTTGGGTAGCTCAGTGCTCAGTGGAAGAGCACTTGCCAGCGAAAGGTAAAGGTCACGAGTTCGAGTCTCGGTATGGCACACAGATTTAATCTGCCAGGAAGTTTCAAGACTACCAATGGTTGACCATAATGTTCATTGAGGCAATAGAAATAACATGAAAGTGAAAAACTGTATGAATCTGAAAACCTGGGAATCAGAAACACGGCTGTCCCAATAACTATCTCCAACAAAATTTCCATTTTCTTCATGCTCCACGAATGGAGCCATTCAAGTAATATAAACATAATAAATTACCTGGAACTTACTCTCCTATATAAAAGATACCAACCATTTCTACCACCAACTCTCCAAAGTTCTTATTCCTTTACCACACAGTGCGCTACTCATCTCTATTGATATCACCTCCCTGTACACTAACATTCCTAACGCCCATGGCCTTACTGCTATTAAATACTACCTTTCCAATCACCCTATGGATTCCAGACCAACAACCTCCTTCCTAGTCACAATGACCACCCATGACCTCACCCTCTATTACTTCTCCTCTGAAGGCATTACCTACAAACCAATCTGGGGTATGGCTATGGGCACCGACAGGGCACCATCCTATAAAAACCTATTCATGAGCCATCACACCTGATTCAGATTCATTGATGACATCTTTGCTACCTGGATCAAAGGTTAGGACACCCAATCCACATTCCTCCAGAACCTCAACCACTTCTCCCCCATTTGCTTCACCTAGTCCTACTCAGCCGAACAAGGTTCCTTCCTAGATGTTGACCTCCACCTCAGATATGGCTACATCAGTACCTCTGTCCATATCAAACGTACTAACTACCAGCAATACCTGCACCTCAACAGCTGCCACCCTTTCCATACCTAGAAGTCCCTTCTGTACAGCCTAGCCACCCATGGTTCTCACATCTGCAGTGATGATTAGTCCCTCTTTGAATATACTGAGGATCTCACTGAAGCCTACACTGACCGTAATTATCCTCCCAAACTTGTACAAAAACAAATCTGCCATGCCTTATCTTTCCAGTCTCCCAACACATCCCAAAGTCCCACAGTCCAGCCCAGAGAAGCATTCCCCTCGTAACTCAGTGTTGTCCAGAACTGGAGCAATTGAATTACATTCTCTGCCAGGGTTTTAACTAACTCTCATCACGTCCTGAAATGAGAAATGTCCTGCCCACTTTCCTTCCTGCCCCTCCTGCAGTGGTAGTCCGCCATCCACCAAAACTACACAACATTCTCGTCCATCCTTACCCAACACCTGCTCCCAATCCCTTACCTCATGGCTCACACCCCTGTGATAGACCTAGATTCAAGACCTGTCCCATACATCCTCCTACCACCACCTACTCCAGTCCGGTCACTGAAATCACCTATTCTATCAAAGGCTAGGCTACCTGTGAAGTGTCATGTGATTTACAAGCTAAGCTGCAACCACAGTGCTGCATGCTCTGTAGGCATGACAACCAACAGGCTGTCTGTCTGCATGAATGGCCAAAAACCAACTGAGGCCAAGAAACGAGTGGATCACTCTGTTGCTGAACACGATGCCAAACATGATATCACTCATTTCAATGACTGCTTCACAGCCTGTGCCATATTGATCCTTCCCACCATCAGCAGTTTTCTGAATTGTGCAGGTGGGAACTTTTCCTGCATAACCCTCCTGGCCTCAACCCTCATTAGTCACTGTCCTCACCCATCCAGCCCCCTCCATGTTCCCGTTCCAGCACTACACAGCTGTCAATTCACCACCATACCCAGTCTTTTAATGTCTTTTTATTTTTATTTCTCTCCTTTCCGCTACTTACCCCTCCCCCTACGCATCTTCTCTCCTGCCCTCCGTGTAAACTGCAGTACTTCACTGTCTGCCACCCCCATCATACTATCCCTCCCCCTCCCCACCCCATCCTCCTCCTTACCCCCAGCCACTTGCCACTCCCATCATGCACTGGTGTTTTTTTGTGTGGTTTTAGGGCGCACAACTATAGTGGTCATTAGAGCCCAGACTAAATTATGAATGCACTGCGAGGCACAATGTTAAAACAGCAGCTAAAAAGGACAACACTATAAAAGGCACATTAACAGTCAAGGAATTAAAAGAGAACAGCATAATCAAATGTCCTTGGACAGGTTTGTCAAGTGGACAAAACGAAGAACGCGAGCAGCTGCTCCTGGATCATCCGCTAAAATTTCATCCAGAGTACATGGCAGGCCAAGATCAATGCACAGTGTATTAAAATTCGGACAGGACGTTAAAATGTGGCGTATCATCAGCACTTGCCCACATGGGCAGAACGGCGCCAGCGCAGCCGTCAGCGGATGGCGGTGGCTGAACCGGCAGTGACCAATCCGTAACCGGGCCAAAACGACCTCCTCCCGCCGAGAAGGGCGTGAAGAGTTTGTCCAAGCCGTAGGGAGAGGATTCAAGGCCCGAAACTTGTTTTCATTAAGTGTAGACCAATCGGCATGCCACAGCGATAAAATGCGCTGACAAATGACCCTGCTGAAATCAGATGAAGGCACACAACAAGAAGCTGTCCGAGGCTGGAGGACCGCAGCTTTGGCCGCGGCATCTGCAGCTTCATTCCCAGAGATACCGACATGGCCAGAAACCCACATGACGGTAACCGGAGAACCGTCGTCCGCCAGCTGCTGAAGAGAGCATTGGATCTGGTGCACGAAAGGGTAAACCAGATACGGATCACTGAGGCTCTGGATAGCGCTCAGGGAATCAGAGCAGACGACATAAGCAGAATTTCGGTGGTGGTGGATGTAAAGAACAGGCTGATAGAGGGCAAATAGCTCAGCTGTGAAGACCGAACAATGGCCATGGAGCCAGTATTTGAAACTGTGTGCCCTGACAATAGAAGAACACCTGACACCGTCATTGGTCTTAAAGCCATCTGTATAAATGAAGATCGTATTAATGAACTTCGAACAAAGTTCGACAAACCATGAGTGGTATACCGTAGCAAGGGTAATCTCCTTTGGGAGCCAACAGAGGTCAAGGTGAACGCGAACCTGAGCCTGGAACCAAGGTGGAGTTTGGCTCTTGCCCACTCTAAAGGTTGCAGGGAGTGAAAAATCAAGGTGCTGAAGGAGGCGACGAAAGCAAACTCTAGGGGTAGCAAGGCACATGCATACAACCCGTATTGACGGTCAAGAGAGTCATCAAAAAAGGAATGATAAGACGGGTGGTCGGGCATTGATAATAGCCGACAGGCATACCGACAAAGCAGTACATCACGCCAGTAGGTTAGTGGCAATTCACCGGCTTCAGCACGAAGACTCTCGACGGGCCTAGTATAGAATGCTCCAATCGCAAGATGTAAACCCCGATGCTGTATAGAGTTGAGGCGGCGTAAGATGGACGGCCGTGCAGAGGAGTATACAAAGCTTCCATAATCCAGCTTTGAGCTGACGATCGACCGATATAGGTGAAGTAGGACGGTTCGATCCGCTCCCCACGACATACCGCTGAGATCACGGAGGACGTTTAGGGAATGGGTACAATGGGCAGCCAAATATGACACATGTAGAGACCAACTAAATTTCCTGCCAAATGTAAGACTTAAAAATTTTGTTGTCTCCTCGAATGGGAGAGCAATGGGACTGAGATGTAAGGACGATGGGAGAAACTCTTTTTAGCGCCAGAAGTTAATACAGACCGTCTTTCCGGCAGAAAAACGGGAGCCATTGGCGACACTCCAGGAGTAAAGACGGTCAAGACAACGCTGAAGACAGCGCTGCAGGAAACATGTACACTGCGCGCTGCAGTAGATGGAAAATCGTCCATGAAAAGGGAGCCTGATACATCAGATTGGGGGGGGGGGGGCAATCCATTACTGGATTGATCGCTATAGGGAAGAGAGCGACGCTCAAAACTGAGCCCTGTGGCACCCCATTCTCCTGGTGAAAGGCGTCGGACAGGACAGAACCCACACATACCTTGAACATTCGATCCATTAAAAATGCACGAATAAAAAGAGGGAGGCGACCGCGAACGCCCCTTGTATGCATAGTGCGGAGAATGCCCGCCCTCCAACAGATGTCGTAAGCCTTCTCCAAATCAAAGAACACAGCCACTGTCTGGCGCTTCCGCAAGAAGTTATTCATAATGAAGGTCGACAAGGTAAGCAGATGGTCAACAGCAGAGCGGCGCCTACGAAACCCACATTGTACATTGGTAAGTAGGCGTCGAGATTCGAGCAGCCAAACCAAATGACAGTTCACGATTCGTTCCATCATCTTACAGACACAGCTGATAAGGGAAATTCGTTGATAACTGGAAGGAAAGTGCTTGTCCTTCCCTGGCTTAGGAATCTGGACAACAATAGATTCGCGCCAGCATGTGGGAACATGACCCTCAATCCAGATGCGATTATAAGTATGAAGAAGAAAACCTTTACCCGCAGGAGAAAGGTTATTCATCATCTGAATATGAAAGAATCAGACCCCCGAGCAGAGGACCGTGACCGGGCAAGTGCACTTTCGAGTTCCCGCATGGTGAATGAGGCATTATAACTTTCATGATTCGAGGAGCGGAAGTTAGGTGGCCTTGCCTCCTCTGCCTGGTTTCGGGGGAGGAAGGTAGGGTGGTAATGAGCGGAGCTCGAAACCTCTGCGAAAAATGGGCTGAAGGCATTGGAGACATCCTGAAGGTCCACAAGGATGTCATTCGCGACCGTCAAGCCAGAAACTGGTGAGTGGACCTTAGTGCCAGATTGCCGGCGCAGGATACCCCAGACAACAGCAGAAGGAGTAAAACTGTTGAAGGAGCTTGTGAAAGCAGCCCAGCTGGCTTTCTTGCTTTCTTTAATAACACGACGTCACTGTGCATGTAATCATTTATAATTAATACAATTCGCCATCATAGGGTGGCATTTAAAGGAGCGTAAAGCATGTCGACGAGCACGTAAAGCGTCTCTACATGCTGCAGTCCACCAGGGGACTGGTACGTGACGTGGAGAAGGAGTAGTATCAGGGATGGAATATTCAGCAGCAGTGAGAATGACTTCCGTGGGATGTGCGACCTGATTATCGCAGCTTGCAAAGTTTTGATCCTGAAATGTCGCCCTGGAAGAGAAGAGCCCGCAGTCTGCTTTGGAGTTGTTCCAACTAGTTGAGCATGGAGATGGGGTATGATGCAGGAGATGGATAACACAAGGGAAGTGGTCGCTCGAATACGTATCAGAAAGAGCGTACCACTCAAACTGTCATGCAAGTTGGGTAGTACATATAGAGAGGTCTAAAGGGGAATAGGTGTGAGTTGTGTCCGAAAGAAAAGTAGGGGCGCCAGTATTGAGGCAGACAAGATTGAGGTGGTTGAAAAGGTCTGCTAACAGGGAGCCTCTCTGGCAGGATGCTGGAGAGCACCAAAGGGGATGACGGGCATTGAAGTCTCCAGTCAACAAAAATGGTGCAGGTAGCTGAGCAACAATTTGCGTCATGTCTGCCCTAGTAACGGCAGACGACGATGGAGTGTAAACGGTAGAAATGGAAAATGTGAAAGTGGGGAGAGTAATTCGGACGGCAACTGCCTGCAGATCGGTGTGCAACGTGATGGGATCGTAGTAGATACCATCCCGGACCAGCAACATAAACCCTCCGTGAGCCGGAATACCTGCCACAGGTGGTACGTCAAAACGCACAGAGGCATAGTTTGCCAAGTCAATTCGATCACATGGGCATAGCTTCGTTTCCTGGAGAGCTACTACGAGCGGACAGTGCAAGCGTAGCAGCAACTTAAGTCCTTTCAGTTGGAGCGAATACCGCGAATACTCCAATGAAGAAGTGCCATCGTGAGAAGAAAAAGGAAAAGTAGAAGCAAGAAGGGGTCACCTCAAAGTCCGCTGAGGGCCTGACTTCGAGCGAGCACTGCTGCCGCTATCAATAGGCGGAGAGTCATCGTCCATTTTTTCAATAGGTTCGCCAGACACTATGTTAAGATGGCCGGGAGGGGGAGCTTCCTCTGCCGATGAATGGCCAGATGTTCGGCTACCAGCGGTGCGGCCAGGCGAAACGTATGACGGCCTGGGGCGGCAACCGCTGGGTGGCGCAGGAGAAGAAACGCACCGTGGCGGAGAAGGAGAACTTTGCTTCCTATGAGCCTCCTTGGAAGGTCGTTTAGTCGAAGTACTGGTCGATGGCTTGGAGTTATGGGTACGTAGGAAGTCTTCATGGGACAGTTTCTTCTTGAAGGCCCGTGCATCTGACTTCTGGTTCTTAGTCTTGGCAGAAGCTGATGAAGGTGCTTGTGTCTTAGGGGTGACGGGAGGAAGAGGAGATGTTGACCGGGCGATCTTAGCACTGGCCGATCGGACGACCGTAGCGCTAAAGGTCAGATCGCATGTCTGTGTCGATACCTCCCTGGTAGACCGAGGAGAGGCGAGGACAGTACTGTACTCATGTAGAGCCACCCGTACTTAATAAATATTCAAACGTGGGCTGAGAATATTCTTGAACGGTTTATTACTTGGTATTACAGAAAAAGAATCACAGTTGCTATAGGTAGCTTGTAAACAACAAAAACAGTAACCAAGGAACAGAATAAACATAAAAAGAAAAGTTATAACTCCAGGGAGTAGGCAACAACATTATTAAGTGCTCCAAATGGTCGATTCAATCTTGGCAGCTTACACCATTCACTTGTTGCCGTGCAACACAACTGTATCTATAGATGGCACGAACAGGACTAATGTGTGCAGACACAGCAGTTGATGTGAGTAACGGTCGCCACAGGAGCCCCCTCGGTGAAAGTGGAGTATGGTGCGTCTTCTCTGAATCTGGCCGGGAAGTGGACCTGTCGTCCAGAGCGGCATGGTGCGTGTAGATTCTGCATCGACCTGTTGTGGCGGCAGTGCTAGAAGTCGAGGTGTTGCATCCGTCAGGCACTGAGATCTTGACCATAAGGTGGGTGATGCCTCCTCGAAAATGTAAGACGGCTTCACTCTGCTAAGAGACATGGTGGCCTGTTTGCCATTTACTATGATGACCGTCGTGTTTGTGTCTCTGCGCAGTACACGATGAGGTCCAGTATACGGTGGCTGCTGTGGTGGCTTGACACAGTCTGCACATAACATAATGTGGAAACAGCTTTTGAGGTTGTTATACACAAAAGTTGTTGGGCAACCATGCCTGGAGGCCTTTGTGGGTTTGATTTGGCTTACATGTTCCCTTAAGTTGTGAAGGAACTCTGGTTGCTCATCCATTTCTGACAGTAGGCCTTTGTCGACAAACTCCACAGGTAGTGGCAGAGTCTCACCATGAACCAATTCAGCTGCCGAGGAGTCCGGTTTGTATGTGGCTCATAGACCCAGCAGGACTACGGCTAATGCAGACGTCCAATTTTGTATCCTGCCTGGGAGGCAGCACGTCGGTAGGAACGGGAAAAGGTAATATAAGTCGATACTGCAATAACGTGGTTTACTGGTGCAATAACAAGGTGATAAACGATTACATAACTTTGTACGTAGGTGCGATGCTGAAGCGAAGTGTCCTGGCATGCTGCACCTGATCAAATGGGCTCAAGCAGTCGCGGAGCTCGTATACCTCGACAGCACCGGCTAGAGGGCGCTGTCGTCGGTATCTCCCGTAGTACCATCGTAGCAGAGCGGGCCTACGTTGTGGCATCGTTGCTATAGATACCACATCCAAGATGTGCCTTGGCACATTAGCACAGCCTTCAAGGTTCGATGCCAATGTTCAAGCATGCCATTGCTGGCTTATGATAACTCATCGTTGTGTGATGGACGTAGCCACAGAACTTTGCCAACTGCATGGACAAATCTGACCTGAACTGTTGGCCTCTGTCAGTAGTGATGTGGAGCAGACAGCTGAATCTCGCCAGCCAGGTTGATGTGAAAGCAGCAGCTAGTGTTTCCGCGGAGATGTTGTCTGTAGGTACTGCTTCAGGCCGTCGCGTGTATCTTTCAATAATTGTGAATATGTACCACTGGCCATCTGATGGAGGAAGTGGTCCTACCACATCGAGATGAACATGGGCAAAGTGTGAAGAAGTGTCCGTGAATGCTCCTATTGGGGATGAATGTGGTGAGTCATTTTGCAAAGTTGGCAACGCTGGCAAGTTCTTGTTCATTTGCGGCAGTCTCTTTCTATCCCTGCCACAAAAACCTTTGAGACACTAGCTTGAAAGTTCACAAGACTCCTGGGTGGCAAAGATTATGTAAGGACTCGAACACTGGCCTGCGAAATGCAATGGGAACAAAACTGGGTGATTTGCCATGTGACACTTCACAGTACAATTTCATGTTCTTGTCAGGATTGTTGACTTGCTGTAACTTGAGTGCTGCAGTGTCATCATGCAATATGGTGTGTAGCTTGGAATCTTCTTGTTGGGCCCTGGCAAGCGCCATCATGTCCACAGGCTGTGAGACACTGGCAACTCTAGAGAGACAGTCCACAACCACATTAGTGATGCCTGATATATGGTGGATGTCCCTACTAAACTGGCTAATAAATTACAATTGTCCGTACTGCCGTGGAGATCAAGTGTAGTTGTTTTTCTTGAAGGCATATGTTAATGGCTTGTGGTCAGTGTATATCACAAACTCTCATGCCTCAGCCTGTGGTCGAAAGTACTTGATTGCTTGAAATATGGCTAAAAGTTCCCAAGCATATGTGCTCCATCTTTGTTGTGCAGGTGACAGTTCGTGTGAGAAAAAAGCAAGCAGCTGCCAGGCATCGTCCACCCATTGTTGGAGGGCTGCACCAACGCCTAACTGACTGGCATCCACCACTAATGCCAGTAGAGCTATGAGCTTGGGGTGCACCAGCTGTGCTGCATTTGCTAGGCTCTTGTTGGTTACTTCGAATGCTGCATTCATCTCCGTGGTCCACTGCACAGGAGAACTAGTCTTTACCTTGGGAAAAGCCAGTGCTGCGTTCAACGTACAATGGTGCCTGTTATTCAGCAGTGCACGGTAAATAACAATGGTAAAAATTGAGCATTCCTAAATGCTTGGGTAATTGTAAGATGGCTTCAAACTTCTCAGTGAGTGGTAATGAGCCTGATTAGGATATTCAATGACCCACGAAATCAATTTGATGTTGACAAACTGCCTATTCTGAGGAGCAATGGGTACTCCACAAATTACATTAGAAGTGTAACAGAGCCAAACACTCGGCGAAGTAAGGAACCAGAAAAAGAAATGTCGGGTACGGCCTTTCTGCCATACATTCCCAGAGTGACGGACAGAATCGGCCGTATATTGCGCAAACATGGCGTAAAGACGATTTTCAAACCGACAAGGAAGATCAAAGAGTGTCTTAGATCGGCGAAGGAGAAAAGAGACCCACTTGCAATGTCGGGAATATACCGCATACCTTGCACATGCGGAAAAGTTTATGTCGGAATGACTGGACTATCCATTAACACCAGGATCAAAGAGCATAAGCGACATTGCAGGCTGGGGCAGGTGGAGAAATCGGCCGTGGCAGAGCACGCACTGAATGAGACCGACCACGTAATAGAATTCGCCGACACGGAAGTTCTGGCTGTAGAGAAGCACTATCACACGCGCTTGTTCAGAGAAGCTGTAGAAATCCAAAAACACGCAAACAGTTTCAACAAGAAAGAGGAAAGCCTTAAGGTAAACGGATCCTGGCTTCCCGTACTGCAGCGAACGACCGTCGCAGGTAGCAAGAGGAGAACCGCACCGGAAATGACCGCGGAGAAGCCCTCGGACGTTGGCGCGCCAGGTACATATAGTCTGCGGCCGCGAGCTCGCCTCCAGTTCACCACCGGCAATGGAGGGTGAAGCTTTGACAATGCCAGCCACTCGTGCTGGCGAAACGTCAGAAAAATCATTAGATGAACGTCGGCCGAAGAACCCGAGACAGAAGCCAATAGGCAGGTTTGTCAACAAGTGGCCACGAAAGCCTTAACAATTTTGTAATTTGATGTTGGCCAAACACACATTTAGCTGTGTTTAACACCACACCATACTTCTCGAAACGCTCAAAAACTTCTCTCTGGAGCTGGCGATGTTGCTCCTTAGACGATGAACACACTAACACATCGTCCAGATAGACAAAACAAAAGTTCAACCCACAGAAGACACAGTCGATGAACCTCTGCCAGGTTTGAGCAGCATTACACAGGCCGAAGGTCATAAACTTGCTTTCATACAACCAAAATGGCGTAATAATAGCAGTCTTTGGATTTTCCTCTTTTACCACAGTAATCTGGGTATACACTTTTCCACTGTCTGCAGCATTGAATATAGTGACTCCATACAGTGTGTAGCTATAGTCTTTTAGTAGTGGCATTGGGTAGCGATCAGGCATGGTCCTTGAGTTGAGCACTCTGTAATCGCCACATGGGCGCCAGGTGCCTCCCTTTTTGGGTACGAAATGCAGTGCAGATGACCATGGACTATTTCAGTGTTGGATACCTTCTCATAACATTGTGTCGAATTCTGTTTTAGCAATGGCAAGGCGTCCTGGGGTCAATCTCCTTTGCCAGCAAGACACAAACAGCCTGTCCTTGGTTTTTGTGTTGTTAACCGTATCACGTAAAACTTGCTGTGGTGTGCCTGGAGGCCATGTTAAGGTCGGAAACTCATACAGCAGTGAGCGACACTTCTCGTCTGCAACCTGTATAACTTTGATGTATAGTCTGGCATCACGATGGTACCCAGTGGTTGTAAGTCCGGTAACATTGTCTATTTGGTGGGAATTCACTATATCTGGTAGGAGCTGATAGTGAGCTATTAAATCAGCACAGATTATTGCTTCAGCCACAACTGTTACAGTAGTCCAATGTAAACTGACGGCGGAGCCCCAAATTCAATTCTTCACACTGCGTGCCGTACATCACAATTGCTGAATTGTTTGTGGCAGACAAGCTAAATGCAGTGGGTGGCCTGCAACAGTGCAGTGACGCTCTGGGCAGGATATTAAGGTTGGACCCTGTGGCTGTTAAATACTTCTGGCCTGATCCTTGTCAGTAATGAATAGGTGCTAGGATGTAGTTGAGCAGTTGGTGGTGCCTACGTCCGACCGCCATTTGCAATTGGATAGGCACAGTGGCTAGTGCACATTTTAGCCTGCTCACCAAATCTTCTGTGGTACCAACAAGAGGTTGGACCAGCCTCTGATACAGACTGAGTTGAGGAACGGCTCCTAGATCATTTGTGGCTACATCCTCTGTAGTGACTAGGGCCTCCTTGTGATAACAGTGTGCCAATCTGTGTGCTCAATGCATCAACTTTGGCGGACAGAGCATCATAATCTGCACATGAAACAGGAAGGCCCCCAGATGTGACACTACCAGAAATTGGCACAGCACTAGCCTGTTGGTCCAGAGCAATGGCATCTTGGATGCGGTCGGCCAGTTCTGCAACAGCGTCCAGGGACATCTCTGTCTATGATGTGATGATCATTTTTACCTGCGATTGCAGAAGATTGTTAGGCATTGTTCCAATGTTCACCTTGCTGTGGTGGTGACACAGGTACTGAGACGGTTTTCTGTTGCCTATTTCTTCCTGAGTCAGCACTTATCTGATACGGTATTTCTATGATGCTGCTACTCTACGAATAAGCTCAGTCTTTAATCTTTTGTATGCATTCTCGGTCGGTGGTGCCGTGATTATATCTTGAATTTCGTAAGCATAGGGTTGATCAAGCTGACTCACTATTAATGCACACTTAGTTGCATCTGCTGTAATTCCAGCACAGCAAAAGCTGGCCTCAACCTGAGTGGAACATAGTGCTGGATTATCTGGCCAAAATGGTGGGAGGCTAACAGCCAGTCTCAATACTGCAGGCGACTCCATTCTGTAATCAGTTTTGTCACAGGATCAGTTTTCTCAGTGTGAATCACTGACAGATATATTTATTCGTGTAGAGCTACCCATACTTAATAAATATTCAAACACACACTGAAAATATACTTGAATGGTTTATAGGAAAAGAAGCACAGTTGCTATATGTAACTTCTAAACAACAAAAACAGTAACCAAGGAACAGACTAAACATAAAAACAAATAACTAACTCGCGCTCCAAGTGGCAGGTTAAAACTTGTCAGTTTACACCATTCATTTGTTGCTGTGCAGTTACTGAATTCATGACACAGCTGTATCTATAGATAGCACAAATGGAACAAACATGTGTAGACACAGCAGTCAATGTGAGTAGCTGTCATGACAGTGCTATCTAGACTATTAATTTAGCTGATCTATGCACCAGTTGAATAACTGCTCATTTTTTAAGCACAATAATCACCTGGTGTGTCAAGGTAATGTAGCAGTGATCAGAATGTGAGGTGTTAAATAAACATTTTTGGCAGAGTGTAAGACAGAATTATATAACTACAAACAGATATAATTCAAGAGATGGTGTTCATAAATTGTAGGTACCAGGTTAGCTAGGATTTAAGGAGAAAAGAGAGAGGAGAGGTTATAAGGGATATGATAGAATAGGAACTATTTAAGAAGAATTTTATTAGACATATGGTGAATAGGATGGGGGAAACCACACAGGACACAAAAATAAATTTAATGAGAAGGATTTGGGAAATGTTTGTTTGGTACCTATAATGAATTATGGTGTGCACAAGAATACAGTGACTGTCACAAAAACAGGCAGCTCAAAGTCACATCCACTGCCTGCAGTCTCCAAGCACAAAGCAGGCACATTCACTCACTTCACAGCTTTGTTGCCATATATACAATATTGCAGTGGAATAGGTCAGCGACAGCTGAATGTTTGTAACTTTCACAAGATATGTCATTGCCAAGTAACGTAGTGCAATGGGGCTTGTAATGCATGTAGAACGAACTGCTGCAGTTTAGTACAAAAGGTAACTGAAAAAAATGAGTATTGAGGCAAACAGAAATAACACTTTTATTGAAAGACACGCAGTTTAGTACAAAAGGTAACTGAAAAAAAAAAGAGTAGTGAGGCAAACAGAAATAACACTTTTATTGAAAAACAATAATTACACTGAGGTTCTGCTATTGATGAGGATTCCTAAAGCATTACAGAAGGTGGAACATTGTTCTTAATAGGGAGTGTGATCACCACAGGCAGCAGTGGATGCTCTGTAGCATGTTGCCATTCTAGCAACAAGGTTGGTAATGAGTTCTCATAGTAGTGCGTTCCTTTCCTCCACCACCACAGTTGACAACTGCCAGATGGTCGTTGGTGCCCTTGGACATGCTGCAATATGTCCCCAACACATGTCACATGTGCTCAATGATATTTACATGGGAGAAAGGCTACTCAGTCCAGTCACCATTCCAAGAGCTCCTCCACCTCCACTGTTTGCTGCAATCACACATTGTCATCCATAAAAATGAAATCCAGGCCAAATGCACCAATGGAAAGATGTGCATGTGGAAGGAGTACAGTGTTATAATAAACTTGACATGTGAGTGCACTGTCTTCAAAGAAAAGTCAGTACACCCTTGCAACATTATGCCTCCCGACACCATAACATATGGATTATCAAAGAGATCTTGTTTGGCAATGTTCATGAGTGTATTACATGTTTCCACTTCTTGCTATATGGGGGTACCTCCTCACTCTCTCTCTCTCTCTCTCTCTCTCTCTCTCATGCACACACACACACACACACACACACACACATACACACACACACACACAGGGTAAATTAGAATTCCACCAACACACTTTCAGAGGTTGTTCAGTGATGACTTCTGAGTATTTTCATGCAAGGAACCTTTGGTCTCCAGTGACTCTTTACAGAGTTATTGCATTTTTATTTGGTCAGTATACACACCTAAATACTTGAATACTTGGCAGGGACCTGTCCATTATCCAACATAGGCTTTCTCAATTACCTTGCAGTTTTGATTTATATAGTGGAAAGTGCAGTAAATATGGCACAAATGCAGAAATCAGACTGTGCTACAGATTGATTTGTTACTGCGGAATTTATGTCACTTCCACATTGACTAGCTTTGCCAACTTGCAACCAAATTGACAGCCTTCAAACCTATCTAGACCTTGAACTATGCTGCCGATCAGTCTGTAACCACACCAAATTCATACCAGTACTCATACAAGTATTCATTCTGTTATGGCAGTGTTAACTTAGGCAGATAAAATAGATATTAAACAATCAGAAAGTTCAATGGTTTTTGGAATCTGTAAGAAAATATCTCTTGAAATGTTCTGCTACAAAAGCATGCTGGTGATTATATTGATAGATCAGATAACTAATGAGATGACACTGAATCAAATTGGAGAGAGGAGAAGATTTTAGACACAACTTGACAGAGAGGGATATATTGATAGGAAACCTATTGAAGCATCAATGAATCATAAGTTTAGTAATGGAGGAAACTATATGTGTGGTGCATAGAACCAACCCTTCACTACAGTAAGCACTAGGTTTCACTAGTTCTGAGTTCTATAGAAATGAAGAAGCTTGCATGGGACTGACTAGTGTGGGGAGCTCTAATAAACCATTTATTAAAATAAGAAGAAGACAATAACAGTAACATAATTTGGAACTTCTGCAGTTTACATTTATATTCCAATGCACAGAGAATTTTTTCCTCTATGTCTATCTGAGCCATGGTATGCCAAACTGCGCGTGAACTTATGGTGCATCCATGTGGTCTGAGGCTAAACCTATCTTGGCCTTTCTTGGAAGAGCTCATCCCTGATAACTGAGACAAAATTTCCAGTTGGTGTGATGAATGGCAGCTAGCCCTAAATGTGTGAAAATGTAAGTTAATGCAGATGACTAGGGAGATCAAACCTATAATGTTCGGATACAGTATTACTAGTATCTTGCTTGACACAGTCAAGTTGTTTAAGTACATGGGCATCATTTTGCAAAGTGATATGAGGAGAAACAAGCATGTGAAAATTATGGTAGGAAGGTGAATGGTCGACTTCAGTTTATTGGGAGAATTTTAGGAAAGAGTTGTTCATCTGAAAAGGAGACCTCAGATAGGATACTGATGTCACCTATTCTTAAGTACTGCTTGAGTGTTTGGGATCCTTACCAAGTCAGATTGAAGGAAGACATTAAAGCAATTCAGATGCAGACTGCTAGATTTGTTACCAGTAGGTCAAACAACAAGTAAGTGTTATTGAGATGCTTCGGGAACTCAAACAGAAATCCCTGGAGGGATGGTTACATTCATTTTGAAAAACCCTTTTGAGGAAATTTAGACAACTGGCATGCGAAGCTGACTCAAACGACTCTACTGCTGCCAACATACATTGCACTTAAGGACCATGAGATATGAGAAATTAGGCCTCTACACAGGCATACTGACAGTCATTTTTCCCTAACTCTATTTGCAAGTGGAACAGTAAAGAAAACTGCAAGTAGTGGTACAGGGTACCCTCCACCATGTACCATATGGAGGCTTGCAGAGTATCTATGTAGATGTCTCGTGTGATTTGCAGTCTTTAAATTACACTTGTTTACTTTCAGTTTGCACTTTTGGTACATTAGCACAAGTAATTTATCTTGCATTTCATTATCTTATAGCTGTCTGCAGACAGTTTAAGACCCATTGAGACTAGAATACTTACACATGAGCCATACTTCCCACACTGACTCTCAAAATTGTGTTAGAGTCAATAGGTAGTGCAGTTAAGTCTATTACAATGAATTTATTGTCAATTTTTATTTACCTGAATGACAATTTCTTGTGTATACAGAAGTATCTCATTCAACGATTGGACCTGTTACATAACTGATTATGTAGCAGTGTGCTTTATAACAAAATGCATCAAGTTGCTTGTTACAGAATGACACCCTCACAGGTTTGTATGTCAATAAGTTTCAGTGTTGTGTTTTAAGGGTATCAAGTATTCAGAATAAAATTTTCACTCTACAGCAGAATGTGTGCTGATGTGAAAACTTACTGGAAGATTAAAACTGTTTGCTGGACTGAGCCTCAAACATAATACCTTGCCTTTTGGGGCAAGTGCTCTAGGCAATGATGTGGGAGATGAAGTAGGAGATGAAATACTGTTGGAAATAAAGTTGTGAGGATAGGTCATAAGTCATGCTTGGGTAGGTCAGTAAGAGAGCACTTGCCTGCGAACAGCAAAGGACCACAAGTTCAAGTCTCGTTCGGCGTACAGTTTGAGTCTGTAAGGAAGTTTAGTATCAGACACATTTCTGGGTCTTTATTGTTTCTGCTTATCTATTGTCAGTTGCAATATACAGAGAGTTTGAAAAAGAACTCCCTAATTTTAATGGGTCATCGATTCTGTACAAAGTGACATACAATATTCTAGTTTCTGGTGTTTGATTCATCAGCTCTCCAAGTTTGGCTGCCCTGCAGTTGGCAGGTCTGCTTGACAATGAGATAGCATCAGTGCTGTTTTTTTCCTCTGTTCCCTCAGTTCAGTCCAGGTGTGCATGCAGATTCTCTTTTCTGATAAGGCTACATTTCATGTCAGTGGAACACTTAATCATCATAACTGCAGTATTTGGGTGGCAGAGCATTCACATGAAGTTATTCAACATCAACGTGACTCTCTCGAAGTTAATGTCTGGTGTGGTTTGATGGAAGATCATGTGATTGGTCCTTTCATATTTGTAGAAAAAACAATAAACAGGGATGTTTACTGTGACATGTTGACAGAGTACATATTTCCCCAAATGAACAATAATGAGGAAGAAAAGGGGCTTGTGTTTTTTCAACAAGATGGCACCCCACCTCATTACAGTAACCATGTGTGTGCGGCTCTTGAAACTTGCTTTCAGGAAGGTGGATAGGCAGGGCTGGTGAAATACCTTGGCCACCATGAAGCCCAGACTTAATCCCACTAGACTTTTTCTTTTGGGACCACATAAAAAATTTGTGTACAGTGAAAACATCAGAGACATCAGTCATCTATGGGAAAGAATTGTGTGGTGGTTGGGACAGTTACACCTGAAATGTTGGTGAGTAGATGGTGAGAAGTGGAATATCATCTCGATGTATGCAGTGCAACAAATGGATCCCACATCGACATCTACTAACATCTCTTTCATGATATGTACTCATTCATGTAATTTTTCATTAATTTCCCCATTAACTTTATATTTAAAACTAGTGAGTTCTTTTTCAAACACCCTGCATATTACCAACAAACATTTTAAATAATGCTGGTTATATATAGAGCCATTTGTAATATTGTTTCAGTATGTTCAGGAAAATATTTTGATTTCATTTTAATTTTGTCCTGACTGAGGGAAATTAGGATGGAGTTATCGTGTACTACTTCCTCTCTGTATTTTTTAACTCAAACTTCAACACTTTTATACCTAAAATATTAAATGGAACACCAATTTTCATCACTCTTTGCTCCTAATATGTGTTCAGTTTTCTTATCTAATGTTTCTTACTACTCACTCCTAGCAGATTTTTGGATCCTTCAGATTTTTTATTACAATGTTACAAATTAACTGCTTAAAAATTGTTATTTTAGAAACAATTAAATGAGTAGAAATTTCTTGTCAATGAAGAAAGAGGCTGAGATGCACTGAGGTGACAAAACTCATGGGACATCTCCTAATATAATGTCAAACCTCCTTTTTTCTGGTGTAGTGCAGCAACTTGATGTGGCATTGACTCGATAAGTTGTTAGAAGCCCTCTGCAGAAAATATTAACCATACTGCCTCTACAGCCCTCCACAACTGCAAAAGTGTTGCAAGTGCAAGATTTTTTGCTTGTAGTGACCTTCCAATCATGTCCCATAAATGTTTGGTGGGATTCATGTCAGGCCATCTGGGTGGTCAAATCATTCACACAAATTACCCAGAATGTTCTTAGAACCAATTGCAAATAATTGTGATCTGGTACATGGCACATGTTGATCCATAAAAATTTCATCCTTGTGATGATTGTTATAACCATAAGATTCCAAATGCTCAAGAACAGAAATGGCATGTTGCACATGACCAACCACTGAATATAAAAATCAGTAACTTGAGAAAGTAATGTGATATCGTTCTGCTCTCAGTTTGAAATCAAATTGTGATATCTTATCTAAATTTCATACACAGCAATTTATGGACTAAAATCAACCATATACAAAGTTTACAAAATGTGCTTTATCTCTTCAAACTCCTTAAAATTTCATGCAATGCTTTATTTAAATGGATGTGGCACAGTGACTATGATGAATAACAAAAAAGAAATCAGTCCATAATCAAGTGAAGATATCAAATTGTAAAATGTGCTAACATTAATTTTTTCTCAGAACAGTATTCTTAAAATCAAATAACAGATATTTCATAGTGGCCAGAATGCTGCCTTTCAGCATCAGTAGCAGGATTAAGTGAGCAGTTGTAGCATCCTGGAGGTGGGAAACCAGGAGATTGGACAGTTATTTTGAGGTGGAGGGTGGCATGCTGTCCTAGTTTGCAGTTGTACTGTAGGAGGATGCTCTGAACAGCTTGTGTGGATGTGGGAGAGGAAAGATTGAGGACTTTGATTAGGGATAGGAGTTTACGGGTGTGTTCATTGGCTGAGTTGATGTGCAGGTGAAGGACTAGGCAGGTGAGGGCTATGGATTGTTCAGTTTTGAACTGGTATAGGGACTGATGGAAAGAAGGGTTACAGCCAGAGATGGGAACTTTAAGTGTGAGACCTTTGGGGGTAATGCCAAATGTCAGACAGGCCTGAATAGATAAAATATGGGAGCAAAATCTGGCTAGGGCAAAGGCATGTTTGCGGAGGGAATGTAAATTAAACCTAATGGGGTTGTTGTGACAATGTTGTTAGGGTTGGCCACTGCTCCACCTGCTAGTGAAGGCTGCCACCCTAATCCAGGTCCTGGCAATAGGTGGTGACATTGGCCACTGCTCCAATTCCTCACACCTGCTGCCAGCTGGACCCAGATCCAGGCAATTGACGCTCACATCTGCCACCACGCCACCTCCCCACACCTGCTTCCATCCAGGCCTAGGTCCTGGCAATAAACACTAGCATCAGCCACTGCGCAACCTCCTCCCACCTGCTGCCACCATGGCCAAGGACCTGGCAATAGACACACACATCGGCAACCAAACAACCTCTTCGCGCCTGCTGACACCCTGTCCCACGTCTTGGCTATAGACACTCACCTCAGCCACCACTCCACTTCATTGGCCCTGTTGCCTCACTGGCCAGGTCGTAGCAACAGGTGATCACATCGGAATCCACTCTACCTCCTCGTGCATGCTGCAACCCTGTTCCAGATCCTGGCAGTAGACACTCACACCGTCCATCGCTCCATCTCATTGTGCCTGCTGCCATCGTGGCCTGGAGTCCTGGCAATAGACGCTCACAACGGCCACTATGCCGCCTCCACAAAACTGCTGCCATTTTGTACAGGTCTGCAAAATACATGGTAACATTGGCCACTGCTCCTCCTGCTCATACTGGCTGCCATCCTAACCCAGGTCTGTCAATAGACACACACATCCACCTCCTCATGTCTACTGCCACCCTGGACCAGGACCTGGCGATAGCCGCTCACATCGGCAACCACGCAACCTCCTTCTGCCTCCTGATACCCTGGCCCAGGTCATGGCAAAAAACACTCACTTTGACCAATGCTCAACCTCCTCACACATTCTATTACCCTGGCCCAGATCCTGGCAATAGACGCTGACATTGGCCACCACTCCACCTCCCCACAGTTCCTGCCACCCAGGCCCAGGCCTCGGCAATTGTCACACACATCTGCCATCACACCACCTCCCACACCTGCTGCCATCCTGGCCAAGGTCCTGGCAATAAACACTCACATCGGCCATCGCTCCACCTAGTCGCCCCTGTTGCCACACTGGCCAAGGTCCAGGCAATAGACGCTCATATCGCCCTCCAATCTACCTCTTCAATCCTGCTGCGCGCAGGCCCAGATCCTGGCAATAAACATTCGTATCAGAAACCGCTCCATCTCGTAGTGCCTGCTGCCATCCTGGTCCCGAGTCCTAGCAGTAGACACTTACATCGGCCACTGTGCCACCTCCACACAACTTGAAACATACCCTTTGAAAAATTAATGAACTACTAGGCTGATAAACCTCTACATTATTTAAACATACTCAGTCATTACTCTCCTTACTTATTCTGATCAACACTAAACTGACACACAATATTTTTATCGCAATGCAATCTGACATTCAAAAATCCCTACAAAAGAATGGCCCTGACTAACAATAACCTATACCTTTCATGAATCACTTACCTCTCAAAATTCTTTGTTACTCGAACTACTGCAATACAGCAAGTGCCACTACTGCCAGCTAAATAAAAGATGCTAACTACTGAGGGCACTAACTACTATTTGACATAGTCAGCATATGAAAGATTTTTATAGAGAACAATCAATGTGTTTACCTTAATAATGTAAAAAAGTCATTATATATATATATATATATATATATATATATATATATATATATATATATATATATATATATGTATATATATATATATATATCAATTCATGATAGCCAGTATTGCAACTTTACTCTTTCTGTCAGACACACTTCCAGATCGTCTTAAAAAACTGCCACATCTCTCCCCACATCCACCACTGCTGGTGGCTCACCTCCAACTGCGCAATGCTACGCATTGTTCACATTCCACTGCCCAACGCTACAATAGCAAATATTCCAACAATAAAAACCAGCCACAGGCTGCACACAGACAGTCAGTGATTTTCAAATAGACCGCTACGTGGCGTTACCAACATAAAAACCTAAACAGCCTACTTACATAGCACCCATGCTTCCCACAAAAAAAATTACAAATTGTTTTGGGCAGTGGCCAGTAATGATATGATAAAATTTTTAATAATTACAATAACAAAGATATCAAATGCACACACTAATTGATGCAATGTTGGTCAAAAGAAAAAATTGTTCTTATAACAACAGTCCTGATCATTCATCACAATAGTAATTACAATTTTCTTTCTTTTCTCAAAGTCCAAGCAGTAAAAGAAAATGCACACAGAAGTATTGGATTTCCATGCAGGCTTGAAGAACTTGTGTTGTCCTTCCAATGGAAAGACAGTGCTGACTCTTGACATGCAGACAGTTAATGGGCAACAACAGAGAAAACCCACAGCAGACTCATTCCAATTTTTTAAAAATATTGGTAGGTAGGTCATCACAGAGCAGACCCACTGTAGTTGTGGTAGAGAGTATGGTATTGGTGGGCAATCAAAGGGGCAGACCCACTGCAGTCCTTGTAGAGATGGCCAGCAGCCACCTGTTGCAGCTGTGCAGGTGCACAATCACCATCGTGCCTGCTGCCAACATGGTCCCGACTCCTGGCAATATACGCTCACATTGGCACCAGTGTCACCTCCACACAACTGCTGCCGCCCAGCCGAGGTCCTCGCAATAGACGCTGACATTGGCCCCTGCTCCACTTGCTAGGGAAGGCTGCCATCTTGGCCCAGGTCATGGCAACACAAACTCATATCGGCCTCCGTGCCACCTCCTTGCTCCTGCTGCCACTCTGGCCCAGGTCCTGGTAATAGACACATCAGCCATCGCTCCACCTCCTTGCACCTTCTGCTACCCTCGCCCAGGTCCTGGCAATAGACGCTGACATTGAAAACCACTGCACCTCCCCACTCCTGGTGCCACCCTTTCCAGGTCCTACCCAGTGATAGACGCTACATCGGCAGCCACACAACGTCCTTGCGCCTTCTGCCACCCTGGCCCAGGTACTGGCAATAGACACATCATCCACTACTCCACCTACTAGAGCCTTCTGCTACCCTGACACAGGTCCTATAAATAGATGCTGACATTGGCCACCACTCGAACTCACCACACCTGCAGCCACCCTGGCCCACGCCCTGGCAATTGACGCTCACCTGCCACTATGTCACCTCCCCACACTTGCTTCCATCCAGGCCTAAGTCCTGGCAATAAACACCTACATAAACCACCACACCACCTCCTCCCGCTGTCTGCTACCCTGGCAGAGGATATGGCGATAGATGCACACATTGGCAACCACCCAACCTTTTCGCGCCTGCAGTCACCCTGGCCCAGGTCCTGGCTGTGGACACTCACATCAGCCACCTCTCCACCACATCGCTTCTGTTACTAACCTGGACCAGGTCCTGGCAATAGACGATCACATTGGCCACTGATCCACCTCCGTATATCTGCTGCCACCCAGGATGTGGCCCTCGCAGTAGGTGCTCACATCTGCCACCACGCCATCACCCCACACCTGCTGCCTCCCTCACCTAGATACGGTCAATAGGTGCTCACATTGTCCTCCACTCCACCTAATCATGACTGCTGGCAACAGACAATCACATCAACCTCCACTCTACCTCCGCACTCCTGCTGCCGCCCTGTTCCAGATCCTGGCAGTAGACGCTCACATCGGCCACTGCTCCGTCTTGTTGTGCCTGCTGCCATCCTGGTCCCGAGTCCTGGCAATAGATGCTCAGATCAGGCACTGTGCCACCTCCACACAACTTGAAACATACTCTTTGAAAAATTAATGAATTACTGTACTGGTAAACCTCTACGTTATTTGATTTTCAAATAGTTGAAAAAACTGAATGTACTGAGTCATGACTCTCTTTACTTATTGTGATCAACACTCAACTGACACACAATGTTGTTAACAGAACACAATGAGACCTTCAAAAATCCCTACAAAAGAATGACCATCACTAACAATAACCTATACCTTCCATGAATCACTTACCTCACAAAAATCTTCGCTTCTCGAACTACTGCAACACAGCAAGCACCACTACTGCCAGCTAATTAAAGGTTCTAGCTACTGAAGGCACTAACTACTGATAGGCATAGTCAGCAATGAAAGATTTTACTAGAGAACAATCAATGTCTTTACCTGAAAAACGTGCAAAAGTCATAAAATATATATATATATATATATATATATATATATATATATATATATATATATATATATATATACACTCCTGGAAATGGAAAAAAGAACACATTGACACCGGTGTGTCAGACCCACCATACTTGCTCCGGACACTGCGAGAGGGCTGTACAAGCAATGATCACACGCACGGCACAGCGGACACACCAGGAACCGTGGTGTTGGCCGTCGAATGGCGCTAGCTGCGCAGCATTTGTGCACCGCCGCCGTCAGTGTCAGCCAGTTTGCCGTGGCATACGGAGATCCATCGCAGTCTTTAACACTGGCAGCATGCCGCGACAGCATGGACGTGAACCGTATGTGCAGTTGACGGACTTTGAGCGAGGGCGTATAGTGGGCATGCGGGAGGCCGGGTGGACGTACCACCGAATTGCTCAACACGTGGGGCGTGAGGTCTCCACAGTACATCGATGTTGTCGCCAGTGGTCGGCGGAAGGTGCACGTGCCCGTCGACCTGGGACCGGACCGCAGCGACGCACGGATGCATGCCAAGACCGTAGGATTCTACGCAGTGCAGTAGGGGACCGCACCACCACTTCCCAGCAAATTAGGGACACTGTTGCTCCTGGGGTATCGGCGAGGACCATTCGCAACCGTCTCCATGAAGCTGGGCTACGGTCCCGCACACCGTTAGGCCGTCTTTCGCTCACGCCCCAACATCGTGCAGCCCGCCTCCAGTGGTGTCGCGACAGGCGTGAATGGAGGGACAAATGGAGACGTGTCATCTTCAGCGATGAGAGTCGCTTCTGCCTTGGTGCCAATGATGGTCGTATGCGTGTTTGGCGCCGTGCAGGTGAGCGCCACAATCAGGACTGCATACGACCGAGGCACACAGGGCCAACACCCGGCATCATGGTGTGGGGAGCGATCTCCTACACTGGCCGTACACCACTGGTGATCGTCGAGGGGACACTGAATAGTGCACGGTACATCCAAACTGTCATCGAACCCATCGTTCTACCAACTTGCTGTTCCAACAGGACAATGCACGTCCGCATGTATCCCGTGCCACCCAACGTGCTCTAGAAGGTGTAAGTCAACTACCCTGGCCAGCAAGATCTCCGGATCTGTCCCCCATTGAGCATGTTTGGGACTGGATGAAGCGTCGTCTCACGCGGTCTGCACGTCCAGCACGAACGCTGGTCCAACTGAGGCGCCAGGTGGAAATGGCATGGCAAGCCGTTCCACAGGACTACATCCAGCATCTCTACGATCGTCTCCATGGGAGAATAGCAGCCTGCATTGCTGCGAAAGGTGGATATACACTGTACTAGTGCCGACATTGTGAATGCTCTGTTGCCTGTGTCTATGTGCCTGTGGTTCTGTCAGTGTGATCATGTGATGTATCTGACCCCAGGAATGTGTCAATAAAGTTTCCCCTTCCTGGGACAATGAATTCACGGTGTTCTTATATCAATCTCCAGGAGTGTATATGTGGATGTGTGTGTGTGTGTGTGTGTGTGTGTGTGTCTGTGTGCGAGTGTGTACCCGTTCTTTTTTCCGCCTAGGGTGGGTCTTTCCGCTCCCGGGATTGGAGTGGCTCCTTGCCCTCTCCCTTGAAGCCCACATCCTTTCGTCTTTCCCTCTCCTTCCCTCTTTCCTGGTGGGGCGGCAGTTTGTTGCGAGAGCTTGAATTTTGTGTGTGTTTGTGTTTGTGTGTCTGTCGACCTGCCGGCGCTTTCGTTCGGTGAGTCACATCATCTTTGTTTATATTTTTCCTACATGGAATGTTTCCCTCTATTAAACTATATATATATATATATATATATATATATATATATATATATATATATATATATATATATATATATACAAAGATGATGTGACTTACCAAATGAAAGTGCTGGCAGGTCGACAGACACACAAACAAACACAAACATACACACAAAATTCAAGCTTTCGCAACAAACTGTTGCCTCATCAGGAAAGAGGGAAGGAGAGGGAAAGACGAAAGGATGTGGGCTTCAAGGGAGAGGGCAAGGAGCCACTCCAATCCCGGGAGCGGAAAGACCCACCCTAGGCGGAAAAAAGAACGGGTACACACTCGCACACACACACACACATCCATCCACACATACACAGACACAAGCAGACATCTCACAAGCCGACATATTTAAAGACAAAGAGTTTCAGCAGAGATGTCAGTCGAGGCGGAAGTGAAGAGGCAAAGATGATGTTGAACGACAGGTGAGGTATGAGTGGCGGCAACTTGAAATTAGCGGAGATTGAGGCCTGGTGGGTAACGGGAAGAGAGGATATATTGAAGAGCAAGTTCCCACCTCCAGAGTTCGGATAGGTTGGTGTTGGTGGGAAGTATCCAGATAACCCGGACGGTGTAACACTATGCCAAGATGTGCTGGCCGTGCACCAAGGCATGTTTAGCCACAGGGCGATCCTCATTACCAACAAACTCTGTCTGCCTGTGTCCATTCATGCGAATGGACAGTTCGTTCCTGGTCATTCCCACATAGAATGCATCACAGTGTAGGCAGGTCAGTTGGTAAATCACGTGGGTGCTTTAACACGTGGCTCAGCCTTTGATTGTATACACCTTCCGGGTTACAGGACTGGAGTAGGTGGTGGTGGGTGAGTGCATGGGACAGGTTTTACACCGGGGGCGGTTACAAGGATAGGAGCCAGAGGGTAGGGTTTTCCCACGTGGAATGTCCCCCCCCCCCCCCCCCCCCTCTCTCTCTCTCTCTCTCTCTCTCTCTCTCTCTCTCTCTCTCTCTATATATATATATATATATATATATATATATATATATATATATATATATATATATATATATATATAGAGAGAGAGAGAGAGAGAGGGGGGGGGGGGGAAACATTCCACGTGGGAAAACCCTACCCTCTGGCTCCTATCCTTGTAACCGCCCCCGGTGTAAAACCTGTCCCATGCACTCACCCACCACCACCTACTCCAGTCCTGTAACCCGGAAGGTGTATACAATCAAAGGCTGAGCCACGTGTTAAAGCACCCACGTGATTTACCAACTGACCTGCCTACACTGTGATGCATTCTATGTGGGAATGACCAGGAACGAACTGTCCATTCGCATGAATGGACACAGGCAGACAGAGTTTGTTGGTAATGAGGATCGCCCTGTGGCTAAACATGCCTTGGTGCACGGCCAGCACATCTTGGCACAGTGTTACACCGTCCAGGTTATATATATATATATATATATATATATATATATATATATAACACTTCATGAGATCCAGCATTACAAATTTACTCTTTCTGGGGGACACATGTCCAGATCGTTCACTCTTAAAAAACTGCCATCTCTCTCCCCACATCCACCACTGCTGGTGGCTCACCTCCAACTGTGCAATGCTACACAATGTTCACATTCTGCTGCCCAACACAACAATACCAGATATTCCAACAGTACAAACCAGCCACACGCTGCACACTGCACAGTCAGTGATTTAGATACAGAGTGCTATGTGGTGTTACTAACATGAAAACCTAAACAGCTTACTTACATAGCCCCCATACTCCCCACAAAAAATTTTACAAATTGTTTTGGGCAGTGGACAATACTGACTTGATAAAATTTTTCATAATTACAATAACAAAGATATCAAATGCACACAGTTATAGAAGCGATGTTGGTCAAAAACAAAATTTGTTCTCATAAAGACAGTTCTGATCATTTATCACAATAGTAATTAGAGTTATCTTTTTTTTCTCTAGGTCTGAACAGTATAGGAAAATGCCCACGGAAGTAGAAGATCTCCATTCAGGCTTGAAAAAGTAGTGTTCTCCTTCCAAAGGAAAGGCAGTGCTGACTCTTGACATGCAGAAAGATAATGGCCCACAAAAGAGCAAACCCAGAGCAGACACATTCCAATATTTGAAGAATATTGGAAGGTAGGTCATCACAGATCAAACCACTGTAGTCCTGTTAGAGAGTAGGGTATTGGTGGGCCTTCAAAGGTGCAGACCCACTGCAGTCCTTGTAGAGACAGCCAGCAGCCATATGTTGAGGCTGGCAGGTGCACAATGTCCATTGGATAGTGGTGCGGACAATATAGCAAGTTAATAAACCACCGCCTCGCGCCTGCAACCACCCTGGCACAGGTTCTGGCTTTAAAGGATCACTTCAGCCTCCACTTCTCCTATTTGTACCTGCTGCCACACTGGCCAAAATACTGTCGATAGACGCTAATGTTGGCCACTGCACCACCTCTTCCATCCTGCTGACACCCTAGGCCAGGTAATGGCAATATTCACTCACTTCAGCCACCACTCTACCGCATCTTGCCTGCTGCTGTCCTGGCCCTTGTCATCAGAATAGGCGCTCAAATTGGCTATTGCGCCACCTCCCCATACCGGCTCCCACTGAGACCCAGGTCATGACAATAGAAACTCACATCAGCCGCCGTGCCCCTCCCTTCCTCCTGCTGCTACACTGGCCAAGGACCTGGCGATAGACACACACATCTGCCACCATGCCACCTCAACACACCTGCTTACATCCAGGCCCAGGTCCTGGCAATAAACACTCACATCAGCTAATTCTCGACCTCGTTGTGCTTGCTGCCATCCTGCTGCGATTCCTGGCAATAGAGGCTCAGATTGTCCAGCGTGCCCCATCCTCAAGACTTGTGCAACCCTGGCCCATGTCGTGGCAATAGAGGCAGACATTGGATACTGCTCCACCTCCCCACTTCTGCTGTTACCCTGGCCCATACCCTTGCAATGTACGATCTCATTTACCATGCCACCTCCTCACAACTCCTGCCACCCTGCCCAGATTCTCGCAATAGAGACTCACATTTTCCACTGCTCCAACTGATTATGATGGCTGCCACCCTAACCCAGGTTCTGGCAATAGATTCTCACTTCAGCAACGATGCCACCGCTTCATACCTGCTGCAACCCTTGCCTATGACATTACGATAGACGCTCACATCTGCAAACACGCAACCTCCTCAAGCCTGCTGCTACCCTGGCCGAGGTCCTAGGAATAGACGCCCACATCAGGCATTGCTCCACCTCCTCACGCCTTCTTCTACCCTAGCCCTGTTCCTGGCAATAGACGCTTGCCTTGGCCATTCCTCCACCACCCATCATCTGCTACCACCCTGGCCCAGGCCCTGGCAATTGACGCACACATCTGCCACCACACCACCTCCCCACACTGGCTGCCACCCTGGCCCAGTTCATGGCAATGGAAGCTCACATCAACCACCTTGCCACCTCCTTGCTCCAGCTACAATCCTGGCCCAGGTCCTGGAAAAAGACGCTCAAATATGCCACCATACCACCTCCCCACACCTGCTTCAATGCAGCCACAGGTCATGGCAATAGATATGCACATCAGCCATCGCTACACCTCCTTGCGCCTGCTGCTATGAGGGCCCCGAGTCCTGGCAGTAGATGCTGACATCGGCCGCTGTGCCACCTCCACACAACTGCTACCACCCTGCCCAGGTCCTTGCATTAGATGCTCACATCGGCCACTGCTCCACCTGCTCATGCTGGCAGCCACCACAACCCAGGTCCTGGCAATAAATGCTCACATCAGCCACTGCGCCACCTCCTCACAACTGCTGCAGTCCTGGTTCAGGACCTCTATATAGACACACACATCGGCAACCACGCTACCTCCTTTCGCCTACTGCCACCCTGGCCCAGATCATTGCAAAAAACACTCACTTCGACCACCGCTCCACGTCTCTGGGCCTTTTGCTACCCTGGCCCAGGTTGTGGCAATAGATGCTGACATTGGCCACCACTTCCACTCAGGCCCAGGTCCTGGCAATAACAATTAACATCAGCCATGTGCCACCTCCTCACCCCTGCTGCCACCCTCGACAAAGACCTCGATATAGACACACACATCGGCAAACACGCAAATTCCTCACTCCTGCTGCCACCGTGGCCTAGGTCCTGGCAATAGACCCTCACATCAGCACCCGCTACACCTCATCTTGCCTAGTGCTACCCTGGCAGAGGTCCTGGCAATAGACACTCACATTGGCCACCACTCCACCTCCTCACGCCTACTGCTACCCTGGCCCAGATCATGGCACTACATGCTCACATCAGCCACCACACCATCTCGTTGTGCCTACTGCCATCCTGATCCCGAGTCCTGGCATCGGCCACTGTGCCACCTCCACACAACTTGAAGCATACGCTTTGAAAAATTAATGAATAACTGTGCTGATAAACCTCTACGTTATTTGATTGTCAAACAGTTGAGCAAAACTGAACATAGTCATTACTCTCCTTACTTTTTCTGACCAACACTACCGAGCGGGTTGGCACAGTGGTTAGCACACTGGACTCGCATTCGGGAGGACGACAGTTCAATCCCGTCTCCGGCCATCCTGATTTAGGTTTTCTGTGATTTCCCTAAATTGCTTCAGGCAAATGCCGGGATGATTCCTTTGAAAGGGCACGGCCGATTTCCTTCCCCATCCTTCCCTCACCCGAGCTTGCACTCCATCTCTAATAACCTCGTTGTCGACGGGACGTTAAACACTAATCTCCTCCTCCTCTGACCAAAACTAAACTGACACACAAAATTTTTTGTGCAATACAATCTGACTTTCAAATATCCCTACAAAATCTATACCTTTCATGAATCACTTACTTCACAAAAATCTTCGTTACTCAAACTACTGCAATACAGCATGTGCCATTACTGCCAGCTAAATAAAAGGTGCTAGCAAATGCCGGGATGATTCCTTTGAAAGGGCACGGCCGATTTCCTTCCCCATCCTTCCCTCACCCGAGCTTGCACTCCGTCTCTAATAACCTCGTTGTCGACGGGACGTTAAACACTAATCTCCTCCTCCTCTGACCAAAACTAAACTGACACACAAAATTTTTTGTGCAATACAATCTGACTTTCAAATATCCCTACAAAATCTATACCTTTCATGAATCACTTACTTCACAAAAATCTTCGTTACTCAAACTACTGCAATACAGCATGTGCCATTACTGCCAGCTAAATAAAAGGTGCTAGCTACTGAAGACACTAACTACTGATAGGCACAGTCAGCAAATGAAAGATATTGATAGAGAACAGTCAATGTAAGTACCTTAATAATGTTCAAACGTTAAAACATATATATCGCCACATGATATGAAGTAGTACAAATTTACTCTTTCTGGTGGACACACGCCCAGATCGTCCACTCTTAAAACTCTACCATATCTCTCCCCACATCCACCCCTACTGGTGGCTCACCTCCAACTGGCCAACGCTGCGCACTGTTCACATTACGCTGCCCAACACTACAATAGCAATTATTCCAACAATAGAAACCAGCCATAGGCTGCACCCAGCACATTCAGTGATTCTCATACAGAGCTCTTCGTGGCGTTACCAACATCAAAACTTAAACATCCTACTTACATAGCCCCCATGCTCCCCAAAAAAAATTTACATATTGTTTTGGGCAGTGGCCAATAACGATTTGATAAAATTTTTCATAATTGCAATATCAAAGGTATCAAATGCATGCACTTTTTGATGCAATGTTGGTCAAAAGCTAAAATTGTCCTCATAAAGACAGTCAAGATCATTCATCACATTAGTAATTACAGTTTTCTTTTTTTTCTCAATGTCTGAGCAGTAAAAGAAAATGTACACGGAAGTAGTGGATTTCCATGCAGTCTTGAAGAAGTACCAGGTGATCAAAAAGTCAGTATAAATTTGAAAATTGAATAAATCATGGAATAATGTAGATAGAGAGGTACAAATTGACACACACGCTTGGAATGACATGAGGTTTTATTAGAACCAAAAAAAAAACGTTCTAAAAATGTCCAACAGATGGCGCTTCATCTAATCAGAATAGCAATAATTAGCATAACAAAGTAAGACAAAGCAAAGATGATGTTCTTTACAGGAAATGCTCAATATGTCCACAATAATTCCTCAACAATAGCTGTAGTCGAGGAATAATGTTGTGATCAGCTATGAAAAACATGTCCAGAGTTATGGTGAGGCATTGGCGTTGGATGTTGTCTTTCAGCATCCCTAGAGATGTCAGTCAATCACGATACACTTCCGACTTCAGGTAACCCCAAAGCCAATAATCACCTGGACTGAGGTCTGGGGAACTGGGACGCCAAGCATGACGAAAGTGGCGGCTGAGCACACGATCATCACCAAACGATGCGCACAAGAGTTGTTTCACACCTCTAGCAATATGGGGTGTTTTTGTTTGGTTCTGATAAAAGCCCATGTCATTCCATGCTTGTGTGTAAATTTGTACCTCTCTATCTACATTATTCCATGGTTTAATGAGTTTTCAAATTTATAAGGACTTTTTGATCACCCGGTAGTGTTGTCCTTCCAATGGAAAAACAGTGCTGACTCTTGACATGCAGACAGGTAATGTGCTACTACACAGCAAGCCCACAACAGAGTCATTCGAATTTTTGAAGAATATTGGTAGGAAGGTCATCACAGAAATGACCCACTGTATTCCTGGTAGAGTGTATGCTATTGGTGGGAAATCAAAGGTGCAGACCCACCGCAGTCCTTGTAGAGACAGCCAGCAGCCAACCGTTGCGGCTATGCAGGTGCACAATCACAATCGAATAGTTTTGTAGACAATATAGCAAGTCCATAAACCACTACTTATGCACTCACAATGTTTTTGGAATTGTCCTTAGAACTAGCATTGCTGTTAATAACGTCCTTGCTGAATTATTAACACAAGACCAAACAGTGACAGTCCCAACGTCTCACATATTGTGCCTATACTATGACCAACAGGAATGTGTGCACTTAAATGAAGGCTTACAAGTTACTTAATTTTGATGAACTGATGTCAATTACAATTTTATAACATGAGACTACAATTACAAAGCTACAGAGAACATCATTAAACATAATAATACAGATAGCATTTCTAGTAATACAGGATTTACAAAAGAATAGACATAAACATACACATCAGTGTTACAGGAATTATGACATAAGTAAATACAGAATGGCTTTCAAAAGTAATGTCTATCTATCTTTATAAAGTAAATAATTATATTTGAGGATTACAGTATTCCTCATCATAGTGAATGTACTTAATATTATAAAAATTCTACAACATAAATGTTGTTAGCTAACCACATAAAGACAGTAAAAACACAAATACACAAGAATACACAAACACATGGCGGAATAATACACAAGGAAAATACAAGGTTTGTTTTCTGTGTATTATTTGGTACTGCAGTCCAAACCAAAACTTCATTCCATAGATCTTTCCCCTTATTTCAACATTTGTTCACACACACAAAAAAATCCTATTAAAGCGCGCTTTCTGTATTTATATGTTCACATATTTATTACCTCGTAATTTAGTTTCCATTATCTTACCTCATCATTTATTTCCAAGAAAACCCTACCTAAGCCTGCCAATAGACACTCACATCAGCCGTTTGCTCAACCTCCTTGCACATTCTGCTACCCTAGCGCAGGTCCTGGCAATATATACTCAATTTGGCCACCGCTACACCTCCCCACACCTGCTGCCACCCTGGCCCAGTTCCGGACAATAGAGGATCACATGGGCCACCGCTCCACCACTTCACACCTGGTTCCAACTGTGCCCAGGAACTGGCAATTAACGCTCACATATGCCACCGCACCACCTCATCATGCCTGCTGCCACCCAATCCCAGAACCTGGCGATAGACACTCACATCAGTCACCACTCCACCTAATCATGACTGCTGCCACCCTGGCCCAGGTAATGATAGAGACGTTCACATCGGTTACAGCACCACCTCCTCACACATGCTGTCGCCTTAGCTCAGGTCTTAGCAGTAGACACTTAAATCAGCCACCACTCCACCTCCTCTCACCTGCTGCCACACTGGCTGTTGTCCTGGCAATAGACGCTCAAATTGGCCTCAACTTCAACTCTTCGGGCCTGCTTCCACCCTGGCCCAGGCCCTCACAATAGATGCACACATCAGCCACCGCTCCACATCCTCGAGTCTTCTGCCACCGGCGGGGTCAGGGATTTTCTCTGCCTCGTGATGACTGGGTGTTCTGTGCTGTCCTTAGGTTAGTTAGGTTTAAGCAGTTCTAAGTTCTAGGGGAATAATGACCATAGATGTTAAGTCCCATAGTGCTCAGAGCCATTTGAACCATCTTTTTCTGCCACCCTTGCCCTGGTCTTGGCAATAACCACTCACATCAGCACTGTGCCACATCCCCACAACTGCTGACTCCCTGGCCCTCTTCCTGGAAATAGACGCTTTCATTGGCCACCACCCATTTCCTTGTGCCTGCAAACACCCTGGCACAGGACCTGGCAATAGAAGCTCGCATCGGCATCCACGTCACCTCCTCGTACAAGCTGCCACACTGGCCCATATACTGTCAATAGATGATAATCTTGGCCACAGCACCATCACCTCCATATTGCTGACACCCTGGGCCAGGTAATGGCAATAGAAATGCACATCGGCCCCCTGTGCCACCTCCTAGCTCCTGCTGCCACACAGGTGAAGGAGCTGGCGATAGACACATACATCGACAGTCACGCAACCTCCTTGCACCAGCTGCCACCCTGGCCCTTTTCCTGGCAATAAATGCACTCTATGGCCAACATGCCACCTCTTCACACCTGCTGCCACCCTGGCACAGGACCAGTCGATAGACAGTCACAACGACAACCATGCAAACTCCTCGAGCCTGCTGCCACATTGGCCTGATGTGAATGCGTACTGAAAGGATCTGTCCTTTCAGTACGCGTTCACATCAGGAACCACTCCAACACATCGTGCCTGCTGCCATCCTGTCCTTGAGTCCTGGCAATAGACGCTCATGTCAGCCACTGTGTCACCTCCACACAACTGCTGCCATCTTGCCAGGTCCTCGCAATAGACGCTCATATTTCCCACTGCTCCACCTTCTCTCCCTGGTTGCCACCATACTTAGGTCCTGGCAGTAGACGCTCACATCAGCCACCACACCTCATGTACATGCCTACTGCCACCGTGGCCCAGGTCTTGGCAACAGACACTCACATCATTCACCGCTCCACCTCCTTGCACCTCCCACTACCCTGGCCCAGTTCCTTGCAAGAGATGCTCACATTGGCCACTGCTCCAACTCGCCACACCTGCTGCCGCCCTGGTCCAGGTCCTCGGAATAGGCATTAGCATCAGCTACTGTGCCACCTCCCAATACTGGCTTCTGCCATGGCCCTGGGCATGGTAATAGAAACTCACATCAGACTCTGTGACACCTCCTTGCACCTTCTGTTACCCTGGGCGAGGTCCTGTCATTAGACGCCGACATTAGCATCCGCTGAAGCTCCCCACACCTGCTGCCACCCTGCCCCAGGCCCTGGCAATAGAAACTCACATTTGCCTACATGTCACCTCCTTGCTCCTGCTGCCACCGTGGGTCAGGTCCTGGCAATAGACACTCACATCAGTTATGCTACACCTCCTAACTACTGCTGCCACACTGGACGAGGTCCTGGCATTAGATGCTCGCATCGCCACCAGCCCACATCCTCCCGCCTGCTGCCACCCTGGCCCAGGTCATGGCGATAGATGCTCATATCGGCGACAGTGCCACCTCCTAGCACCTGATGCCATCCTGGCCCAGGTCTTTTCAATAGTCACATCAGAAACCATTCCACCTCCTCGCTCTTGCAACCACCATGGCACCGGTCCTGGCAATAGAGATTCACATAAGCCACCACTCAGCCAAATCATGGCTGCTGCCACCCTGGCCTGTGTAATGGCAAGAGACGGTCACATCGGACATGGTACCACATCCTCACACATGCTGTCGCCCTAGGCCACGTCTCGGCAGTAGACAATTATATGAGCCACCGCTTCATGTCCTCTCACCTGCTGCCGCCTTGCCCCATGTCGTGGTCATAGACACTCAAATTGGCGCCCACCCAATTCTTTGTAGCTGGGTCCACGGTGGCCCAGGTACTGACAATAGATTCTCATATCGGTCACCACTCGACCTCGTTGCGCCTGATGCCACCCTGGCCAAGGTTCTGGCAGTAGAGTCACATCAAACATTATGCCACTTCCTCACGCTTGATGCCACCTGGGCCCAGATCCTGGCAATTGATGCTGACATCTGCCACCACCACTTCCCCACACCTGATGCCACCTTGGCCTAGGACCTGGCGATAGATGCTAACAACAACAATCTCTCGACCTCCTCATGCCTGCTACCACCTTGGCCCAGGTCGTGGCTATAGACACTCACATCGGCCAACATTACACCTCCTCATGCCTGCTGCTACCCTGGCCCAGGTCTGTGCAATAGACGCTCACTTTGGCCACTGCTGCACATCCCCACACTCTCAGTCACCCTGGTCCAGGCATGGCCCTCACAGCTGCCTTCACCCAAACTCCCCATAACTGCTGCCATCCTGGCCCAGGTCATGGCAACAGACACTCACATCGGCCTCCACTCTTCCTCCTTGCGCCTGCTGCCACCCTGTTCCAGATCCTGGCAGTAGACGCTCACATAAGCCACCGCTTTGTCTCATTGTGCCTGCTGCCATCCAGGCCCCGAGTCCTGGCAATAGACGTTCACATCGGCCATTGTGCCACCTCCACACAACTTGAAACATACCCTTTGAAAAATTAATGAATTACTGTGCTGATAAATCTCTACATTATTTGATTTTCAAACAGCCGAGCAAAGCTGAACGTACTGAGTCATGACTCTCTTTACTTAATCTGATCAACACTAAACTGACACACAATATTTTTAGTGCAACGCAATCTTTCTTTCAAAATTCCCTACTAAGGAATGGCCCTCACTAACAATAACCTATACCTTTCATGAATCACTTACCTCACAAAAATCTTTGTTACTCGAACTACTGCAATACAGTGAACGCCACTACTGGCAGCTAAAACAAAATTTCTTGTTACTGAAGGCACTAACTACTCGAATGAGATTTTCACTCTACAGCGGAGTGTGCGCTGATATGAAATTCCTGGCAGATTAAAACTGTGTGCCCGACCGAGACTCGAACACGGGACCTTTGTCTTTTGCGGGCAAGTGCTGTACCATCTGAGCTACCGATGCACGACTCACGGCCGGTCCTCACAGCTTTACTTCTGCCAGCATCTCGTCTCCTACCTTCAAAACTCTACAGAAGCTTTTAATTTTGCATCTATAGATAGGCTTTCTTTGTTGTATGTAATTTTGGTAATGTAATTTGCATAGTTCAGTTTTTTTATTCTATTTTGCCATGATGGCTTCTCATTTAGATTGTATGTTATTATTTCGCCTAAATATTTAAATTTATCAACAATTTTGATTTCCTGTTCTCCTATTGTAATTTTGTTTGCAAGTGGTGGATCAGTTAGCATAATCTCCGTTTTTTCAAATGCATAGTTCACTTTTTTATTCTATTTTGCCATGATGGCTTCTCATTTAGATTGTATGTTATTATTTCGCCTAAATATTTAAATTTATCAACAATTTTTCTCTGCTATTTCTTGTAGTGATTTCACTTGTTGCCTGGCTTCTTGAACGGTATTGGCTAGGCGAGCAAGATCATCAGCGAATCCCAAGCAGTTTAAGCTAGTATCATCTTTTGCACTTCCAATTCTTATCCTCTTTGGATTGTCCTCGTATCATTTTCTCATTATGTATTGCAGTGCACAGTTGAAAAGTAATGGTGATAGGCAGTCACCTTGTCTTAAGCTGGCTTTTATGAGTAATGGTTCCGAAATTTCTCCTCTAAACTTCACTTTTGATTTGGTGTTGGTTAGAGGGAGTTGTATTATTCTAATTAGTTTTGGATGGAGTCCTAGATTTCTTAAAATTTTTAATATTGAAGGTCTGTGGAGACAGTCATATGCCTTCTTAAAATCTACAAATGTTATTGCCAGACGTTTGTTCCGTTTCTTGCAGTATGCCATAATCAATTTTAAACTAATTACCTACTCTGCACAGCTACTCCATGGTCTGAAACCTCCCTGATATTCCCATAACTCCTGTTCTAATTGTTCGTTGATTCTTTCATATAGGATCTCGGATAGAATTTTGTATGTGCAATCTAGGAGAGAGATGCGTCTGTAGTTGTATGGGTTGCTCTTATCTCCCTTTTTGTGTAGTGGGTGGATGATAGCTGTGGTCCAATGTTCGGGAAATAGTTCTATATCCGAAATATTTGTTAGAGCCATGATTAAGGAGGTCTTGACTGTGTCACTTGTATATTTCCACATTTCAACAAAAACCTGATCTTCTCCACATGCCTTATAAATTTTTTGTTCTTTAAGAATTTTTTCTACTTCTTGGAAAATTGGAGGGTCGAGTTTGTTAGGATTGGTTTCTATTGGGGTATTTATGGTGATTTGCATCGGTATTGAATACAAAGGGCACAATGCCGACATACTTACAACAGGAGTAACTCTTCTAAGATTTTGGGCTTTGGTCCTTTCCTGGGAGAGCAGTATTAGATTCCGATGCACCACTGCAGGTTTACTGAATGCCTCGGACCTTCACATTAACGATGAAACACAGAAATTGCATCGGGATTGAATACAAAAGGCATAATGCCGACTTATATACAAGAGGAGTAGTTCTTCTAATACGTTGTGCTTTGAGCATTTCCTGGAAGAGCAGTATTAGCTTCCGATGCACCATTGCAGGTTTACCGTATCCCTTGGACGTTCACATTGACGACGAAACACAGAGTTTGTGCTTTGAGCTTTTCCTGAGACAGCAGTATTAGATTCCAATGCACCACTGAAAGTTCACCGTATCCCTTGCACCTTCACATTGACGATGAAAACAAAAGTAGCATCCGGATTGAAAACAAAATCCACAATGCCGACATACATACAAGAGGAGTAACTCTTCTAATAGTTTGTGCTTTGAGCCATCATTGGGAGAGCAGTATTAGATTTCGATGGACCACTCCAGGTTTACTGTATCCCTTGGACCTTCGCATTGACGATGAAACACAGAAATTGCATCGGGATTGAATTCGAAAGGCACAACGCCGACGTACAAGAGGAGTAGCTCTTCCAGTGGGTTGTGCTTTGAGCCTTTCCTGGGAGAGCAGTATTAGATTCCAATGCACCACTGCAGGTTTACTGTATCCCTTGGACCTTCACATTGACGATGGAACACAGAAATTTCATCGGGATTGAATACAAAGGGCACAATGCCGACTTACATACAAGAGGCGTAACTCTTCTAAGAGTTTGAGCTTTGAGACTTTCCTGGGAGAGCAGTATTAGATTCCGATGCACCACTGCAGGTTTACTATATCCCTCGGACCTTCACATTGACGATGTAACACAGAAATTGCATCGGGATTGGATATAAACTGCACAATGGAGGGTTAACTACAAGAAAAGTAACCCTTCCAAGAGTTTGTGATTTCAGCGTTTCCTGGGAGAGCAGTATTAGATTCAGATGTACCGCTGCGGGTTTGCTGCATCCCTTGGACCTTCACATTGACCATGAAAAACCGAAATTGCATCGGTATTGAATACAAATGGCACAATGTCGCCTGATATAAAGAGGAGTAACTTTTATAATAGTCTGTGCTTGAGCCGTTCCTGGGAGAGCAGTATTAGATTCCGATGCACCACTGCAGGTTTACTGTATCCGTTGGACCTTCACATTGACGATGAAACACAGAAATTGCATTAGGGTTGAATACAAAATGCAAAATGCCAACTTATATACAAGAAAAATAACTTTCTAATAGTTTGTGCTTTGAGCCATTGGTGGGAGAGCAGTTTTCTATTCCGATTTACCACTGCAGGTTTACCGTATCTCTTGGACCTTCACATTGACGATAAAACAAAGATATTGCAGCGGGATTGTTTACAAAAGGCACAATGCCGACTTACATAGAAGGGAGTAACCCGTCTAAGAGTTTGAGCTTGAGCCTTTCCTGGGGGAGCAGTATTAGATTCCGATGCACCGCTGCAGGGTTACTGTATCACTTGGACCTTCACTTTGACAATGAAACACAGAAATTGCATCGGCTTTCAATACAAAAGGCACAATGCAGACTTAATTACAAGAGGAGTAACACTTCTGAGAGTCTGTGCTTGAGCCTTCCCTGGGAGAGCAGTTTTAGATTCCGATGCACCACTTCTGGTTTGCTGTATCCCTTGAACCTTTACATTGACGATGAAACACAGAAATTGCATCGAGATTGAATACAAAAGGCACAATGCCGACTTACATAAAAGAGGAGTGACTCTTGAAATTGTTTGTGCTTTGAGCGTTTGCTGGGAGAGCAGTATAATATTCCGATGCATCACTCCAGGTTTACTGTATCCCCTGGACCTTCACATTGACGATGACACACAGAAATAGCATCGGGATTGAAAACAAAAGGCACAATGCCGTCTTACACACAACAGGAGTAAATCTTGTAATAGCTTGTTCTTTGAGCCTTTCCTGGGAGAGCAGTATTAGCTTCTGATCTACCACTGCATGTTTACTGTATCCCTTGGACCTTCTCATTGACGTTGAAACACAGATATTGCATCGGGACTAACTACAAAAGGCACAATGTCGACTTACATACAAGATGAGTAACTTTTCAAATAGCTTTTGGTTTGAGCCTTTCCTGGGAGAGCAGTGTTAGATTCCGTTGCACCACTTCATGTTTACTGTACACATTGCTATTTCATATTGGCGACGAAACACAGAAATTGCATCGGGATTGAATACAAAAGGCACAATGCTGACTTACATACAAGAGGTGTGACTCTCGAAATAGTTTGTGCTTTTAGCGTTTGCTGGGAGAGCAGTATAATATTCCGATGCATCACTCCAGGTTTACTGTATCCCCTGGACCATCACATTGACGATGACACACAGAAATAGCATCGGGATTGAAAACAAAAGGCACAATGCCGTCTTACATACAACAGGAGTAAATCTTGTAATAGCTTGTTTTTTGAGCCTTTCCTGGGAGAGCAGTATTAGCTTCTGTTCCACCACTTCATGTTTACTGTATCCATTGGACCTTCACATTGACGATGAAACATAGAAATTCCATCGGCAATGAATAAAAATGGCACAATGCCGACTTAACTACATTAAAGTAACACTTCTATGAGTTTCTGCTTTTAGCCTTTCTGTGAGAGCAGTATTAGTTTCCGATGCACCACTACAGGTTTACTGTTTCACATGGACATTCACATTGACGATGAAAAACCGAAATTGCATCGGGATTGATTACAAAAGGCACATTCCCGAATTATATACAAGAGGAGTAACTTTTCAAAGAGTTTGTGCCTTGTGCCTTTCCTGGGAGACCAGTATTAGATTCCGATTCACCACTGCAGGTTTAATGTGTCCCTTGGACCGTCACATTGACAATGAAACACAGAAATTGCATCGGGGTGAATACAAAATGCACAATGCCGTCTGATATACAAGAGGACTAACTTTTCTAAGAGTCTGTGCTTGAGCCTTTCCTGGGAGAGCAGTATTAGATTCCGATGCACCATTGCAGGTTTACTGTACACATTGCTATTTCATATTGACGACGAAACACAGAAATTGGATAGGGATTGGATACAAAATGCACAATGCCGAATTATATGCAAGGGGTGTAACTCATTTAAGAGTTTGAGCTTTGAGCCTTTCCTGGGAGAGTAGTATTAGATTCCGATGCATCACTGCAGGTTTACTGTATACCTTGCTCCTTCACCTTCACGATGAAACACATAAATTGGATCGGGATTGAATACAAAATGCGCAATGCCGACTAACATACAAGAGGAGTAACTCTTCTAATAGTTATTGGTTTGAGACTTTCCTGGGAGAGCAGTATTAGATTACAATGCACCACGACGCATTTACTGTAACCCTTGGACCTTCACATTGACGATGAAACACCGAAATTGCATCGGGGTTGAATACAAAATGCACAATGCTGATTATATGCAAGCGGAGTAACTCATTTAAGAGTTTGAGCTTTGAGCCTTTCCTGAGAGAGCAGTATTAGATTCCGATGCGTCACTGCAGGTTTACAGTATACCTTGCTACTTCACCTTCACGGTGAAACACATAAATTGCATCGGGATTGAATACAAAAGGCACAATGCCGACTAACATACAAGAGGAGCAACTATTCTAATAGTTTTTGGTTTGAGACTTTCCTGGGAGAGCAGTATTAGATTCCATTGCACCACGACGCGTTTACTGTAACCCTTGGAGCTTCACATTGACATTGAAACACATATATCGCAGCGGACTTAACTACAAGAAAAGTAACTCTTCCAAGAGTATGTGATTTGAGCCTATCCTGGGAGAGCAGTATTAGATTCAGATGCACCACTGCAGGTTTACTGTATCCCTTGGATCTTCACATTGACAAAGAAACACAGAAATTGCGTTGGGATTGAATACGAAAGGCACAATTCCGACTTATATACAAGAAGAGTAACTCATTTAAGAGTTTGAGCCTTTGAGCGTTTCCTGGGAGAGCAGTATTAGATTCCGATGCATCACTGAAGGTTTTCTGTATACCTTGCTCCTTCACATTCACGATGGAACACAGAAATTGCATCGGGATTGAATACAAAATGGCACAAAACCGACTTACATACAAGAGGAGAATTTCTTCTAATAGTTTGTGTTTGAGCCTTTCCTGGGAGAGCAGTATTAGATTCCGATGCACCACTTCATGTTTACTGTATCCATTGGACCTTCACATTGACGAGAAAACACAGAAAGTGCATCGGCATTGCATAAAGATGCAAAATGCCGAATTATATACAGTGGAGTAACTCTTCTAAAAGTTTGTGCTGTGAGCCTTCATTGGGAGAGCAGTATTAGATTCCGATTCACCAGTGCAGGTTTTCTGTATTCCTTGGACCTTCACAATGATGATGAAACATATAAATTGCATCGCGATCGAATACAAATGGCACAATGTTGACGTATATACAAGAGTAATTACAATTCTAGTGTTTGTGCTATGAGCCATTCCTGGGAGACCTGTATTAGATTCCGATGCACCACTGCTGGTATACTGTGTCCCTTGGACTTTCACATTGACAATGAAATACAGAAATTGCATCGGGAATGAATACAAGAGGCACAATGACTACTTATATACAAGAGGAGTAACTCTTCTAAGAGTTTATGCATTGAGTCTTTCCTGGGAGAGCCGTATTAGATTCCGATGCAGCACTGCAGGTTTACTGTATCCCTTGGACTTTCACATTGACGATGAAACAAAGAAATTGCATGGGGATTGAATACAAAAGGCACAATGCCGACACACATACAAGAGAAGTGACTCTTGAAATAGGTTGTGCTTTGTGCGTTTGCTCGGAGAGCAGTATAATGTTCCGATGCACCACTGCAGGTTTACGGTAACCCCTGGACCTTCATACTGACGATGACACATAGAAATTGCATTGGGATTGAATACAATAGACACAATGCCGGCTTATATACAAGGGGAGTAACTGTTGTAAAAGTAAGAGATTGAATACAATAGACACAGCGCCGACTTACATACAAGAGGAGTATCTTTGAGTTTTGATCCTTTCCTCGGAGAGCAGTCTTAGATTGCGATGCACCACTGGAGGTTTTCTGTATCCCTCGGAAGTTCGCACTGACCATGAAACACCGAAATTGAATCGGCATTGAATACAAAAATGCACAATGCCGACTTATATACACGAGGGGTATCTCTTGTAAGAGTTTGTGCTTTGAGCCTTCCCTGGGAGTGCCGTATTAGTTTCCGATGCAATACTGCGGATTTACTGTATCCCATGCACCTTCACATTGAAGATGAAACACAGAAATTGCATCGGCAATGAATAAAATAGGCACAATGCCGAGTTAACTACAAGAGTAGTAATTCTTCTATGCGTTTCTGCTTTGAACCTTTCCTGGGAGAGCAGTATTAGATTCCGATGCACCACTGCAGGTTTACTGTATCCCTTGGACCTTCACATTGACGATGAAACACAGAAATTGAATCGGGATTGAATACAAAAGGCACAATGGCGACTTACAAGCAAGAGGAGTATCTCTTATAATAGTTTGTGATTCGAGCCTTTCGTGGGAGAGCAGTATTAGATTCCGATGCACAACTGCAGGCTTACTGTATCCCTTGGACCTTCACATTAGTGACGAAACACAGAAATTACATAGGGAATGAATACAAAAGGCACAATGAGTACTTATATACAAGAGGAGTAACTCTGCTAAGAGTTTGTGCATTGAGACTTTCCTGGGAGAGCAGTATTAGATTCAGATGCACCACGGCAGGTTAACTGTATCCCCTGGACATACACACTGACGATGAAAGAAAGAAATTGCATCGGGATTGAATATAAAAGGCACAATGCTGACTTACATACAAGAGGTGTGACTCTTGAAATAGTTTGTGCTTTTAGCGTTTGCTGGGAGAGCAGTATAACATTCCGATGTACCACTGCAGGTTTACTGTATCCTTTGGACCTTCACATTGACGATGACACACTGAAATAACATCGGGATTGAATACAAACGGCACGATGCTGACTTAACTACAAGAAAAGTAACGTTTCCAAGAGTTTGTAATTTGAGCGTTTCCTGGGTGAGCAGTATTAGATTCAGGTGTACCACTGCGGGTTTGCTGCTTCCCTTAGACCTTCACATTGACAATGAGACACAGAAATTGCATCGGTATTGAATGCAAATGGCACAATGCCATCTGATATACAAGAGGAGTAACATTTCTGAGAATCTGTGCTTGAGTCTTTCCTGTGAGAGCAGTTTTAGATTCCGATTTATCACTGCCGGTTTACTGTATCCCGTGAACCTTCACATTGACGATGAATCATAGAAATTGCATCGGAATTGAATACAAAATTCACAATGCCGAATTATATTCAAGAGGAGTAACTCATTTAAGAGTTTGAGCTATGAGCCTTTCCTGGGAGAGCAGTATTAGATTCCGATGCACCACTGCAGGTTTACTGTATCCCTTGGACCTTCACATTGACGATGAAACACAGAAATTGAATCGGGATTGAATACAAAAGGCACAATGGCGACTTACAAGCAAGAGCAGTATCTCTTATAATAGTTTGTGATTCGAGCCTTTCGTGGGAGAGCAGTATTAGATTCCGATGCACAACTGCAGGCTTACTGTATTCCTTGGACCTTCACATTAGTGACGAAACACAGAAATTACATAGGGAATGAATACAAAAGGCACAATGAGTACTTATATACAAGAGGAGTAACTCTTCTAAGAGTTTGTGCATTGAGACTTTCCTGGGAGAGCAGTATTAGATTTAGATGCACCACGGCAGGTTAACTGTATCCCCTGGACATACAGACTGACGATGAAAGAAAGAAATTGCATCGGGATTGAATACAAAAGGCACAATGCTGTCTTACATACAAGAGGTGTGACTCTTGAAATAGTTTGTGCTTTTAGCGTTTGCTGGGAGAGCAGTATAACATTCCGATGTACCACTGCAGGTTTACTGTATCCTTTGGACCTTCACATTGACGATGACACACTGAAATAACATCGGGATTGAATACAAAAGGCACGATGCTGACTTAACTACAGGAAAAGTAACTTTTCCAAGAGTTTGTAATTTGAGCGTTTCCTGGGTGAGCAGTATTAGATTCAGGTGTACCACTGCGGGTTTGCTGCTTCCCTTAGACGTTCACATTGACAATGAGACACAGAAATTGCATCGGTATTGAATGCAAATGGCACAATGCCGACTGATATACAAGAGGAGTAACATTTCTAAGAATCTGTGCTTGAGTCTTTCCTGTGAGAGCAGTTTTAGATTCCGATTCATCACTGCCGGTTTACTGTATCCCGTGAACCTTCACTTTGACGATGAAACACAGAAATTGCATCGGAATTGAATACAAAATGCACAATGCGGAATTATATTCAAGAGGAGTAACTCATTTAAGAGTTTGAGCTATGAGCCTTTCCTGGGAGAGCAGTATTAGATTCCGATGCATCACTGCAGGTTTACCGTATACCTTGCTCCTTCACATTCACGATGAAACACAGAAATTGAATAGGGATTAAATACAAAAGGCACAATGCCGACTTACATACAAGAGTAGTAACTCTTATAACAGTTTGTGCATTCAGCATTTCCTGGGAGAGCAGTATTTGATTCCGATGCACTAGTGCAGTTTTACTGTATCCCTCGGACCTTCACATTGCCGATGAAACACAGAAATTGCATCGGGATTGAATACAAAAGGCACAGTAGCGACTTATATAAAAGGGGAGTAACTCATTTAAGCGTTTAGGGTTTGAGAATTTCCTGGGAGAGCAGAAATAAATTCCGATGCACCATTGCAGGTTTACTGTACACATTGCTGCTTCATATTGACGATGAAACACAGAAATTACATCGGGATTGAATACAAACGGCACAATGCCGACTTACATACAAGAGGAATAACTATTATAATAGTTTGTGCTTTAAGACATTCCTTGGAAATCAGTATTAGATATCGATGCACCACTGCCGGTTTACTGTATCCCTTGGACCTTCACATTGCCGATGAAACACAGATATTGCATCGGGATTAATTACAAATGACACAATGTCGACTTGTATAGATGAGGAGTAACTCTTCTAAGAGTTTGTGATTTGAGCCTTTCCTGGGAGAGCAGTATTAGATTCCGTTGCACACTTCAGGTTTACTGTATCCCCATAACTTTCAGATTGACGATGAAACACAGAAATTGCATCGGGATTGAATACAAAAGGCGCAATCCCGACTTGTATACAAGAGGAGTATATCTTCTAAGAGTTTGTGCTTTGAGCCTTTCCTGGGAGAGCAGTTTCACATTCCGATGCACCACTGCAGGTTTACTGTAACCCTTGGACCTTCACATTGACAATGAAACATATATATCGCAGCGGAATTGAAAGAAAATGCACAATGCCGACTTAACTACAAGAAAAGTCACTGTTCCAAAACTTTGTTGTTTGAGCCTATCCTGGGAGAGTAGTATTAGATTCAGATGCACCACTGCAGATTTACTGTATCCCTAGGATGTTCACATTGACAATGAAACACAGAAATTGCATCGGAATTGAATAGGAATGGCACAATTCCGACTTATATACAAGAAGAGTAACACTTATAACAGTTTGTGCATTCAGCATTTCCTGGGAGAGCATTATTTGATTCCGATGCACTACTGCAGGTTTACTCTATCCCTTGGACCTTCACATTGACGATAAAACACAGAAATTGCATCGGGAATAAATACAAAAGGCACAATGCCGACTTACATACAAGAGGAGTAACTCTTCTGATAGTTTTTGGTTTGAGACTTTCCTGGGAGATCAGTATTAGCTTCCGATGCACCACAGCAGGTTTACCGCATCCCTTGGACCTTCACATTGACGATGAAACACAGATATTGCATCGGGACTGACTACAAAAGGCACAGTGTCGACTTACATACAAGATGAGTAACTTTTCTAATAGTTTTTGGTTTGAGCCTTTCCTGGGAGAGCAGTATTAGATTCCGGTGCACTACAGCCGGTTTACTGTATCCCTTGGACCTTGACATTGACGATGAAACACAGATATTTCATCGGGATTGATTACAAATGGCACAATGTCGACTTGTATAGAAGAGGAGTAATTCTTCTAAGAGTTTGTGATTTGAGACTTTCCTGAGAGAGCAGTATTAGATTCCGATGCACTGTTGCAGGGTTACTGTATCACTTGGACCTTCACATTGACGATGAAACACAGAAACTTCATCAGGTTCCATTATAAAAGGCACAGTGCCGACTTAATTACAAGAAAAGTAACTTTTCTAAGAGTTTGGGCTTTGAGCTTTACCTTGGAGAGCAGTATTAGATTACGATTAACCTCTGCAGGTTTACTGTACTCCTTACACAATCACATTGACGATGAAACACAGAAGTTGTACCGGGATTGAATCCAAAAGGCAGAATGCCGCCTTACATACAAGAGGAGTAACTATTCTGGTAGTTTCTGCTTTGAGCATTTCCTGGGAGAGCAGTATTTGATTCCGATGCACAGCTGCAGGTAGGCGGTTTTCCTTGGACCTTCACATTAACGATGAAACACACAAATTGCATCGCGATTGATTAGAATAGGCACAATGCCAACTTACATACAAGAGGAGTAGCTTTTCTAGTGGTTTTGCTTTGAGCCTTTCCTGCGAGAGCTGTATTTGATTCCAATGCACCACTGCAGGTTTACCGTATCCCTTGGACCTTCACATTGGTGATGAAACACAGATATTGCATCGGGATTGAATACAAAAAGCACAATGCCGACTTACATACAAGATGAGTGACTTATCTAATAGTTTTTGGCTTGAGGCTTTCCTCAGATTAGATACCGATGCACCACTGCAGGTTTAGCGTATCCCTGGGACCTTCACATTGGCGATGAAACACAGATATTGCATCGGGATTGATTACAAATGGCACACTGTCGACTTGCATAGAAGAGGAGTAACTCTTCTAAGAGTTTGTGCTTTGGCCCTTTCCTAGGAGAGCAGTATTAGATTCCGATGCACCGCTGCAGGTTTACTGTATCCCTAGGACCTTCACATTGATGATGAAACACAGATATTGCATCGGGATTGATTACAAATAGCACAATGTCGACTTGTATAGGAGAGGAGTAACTCTTCTAAGAGTTTGTGCTTTGTGCCTTCCTGGGAGAGCTGTATTAGAGTCCAATGCACCGCTGCAGGGTTACTGTATCACTTTGATCTTCACATTGACAATGAAGCACTGAAACTGCATCGGGTGTCAATACAAAAGGCACAATGCCGACTCAATTACAAGAAGAGTAACTTTTCTATGAGTTGTGCTTTGAGCTTTTCCTTGGAAAGCAGTATTAGATTCCGATGCTCCTCTGCAGGTTTACTGTATTCCTCGTGTAGGGTAGCAGCCTACTCACGCTGTAATAAATTCACATCAGTCTTTCCGTTGTGTGCCAGTTGTCCGTTGTAACTAGCTCTGACGTCATAAATGTTGCGCAATACTTTAAAAATCAAGCAAATAACCTCAAACAGTTCTAGCATGTCAGGAGTAATATTAAATTAATATGTGTTGAATATCAGTTCGATAACTTTAACCATTTTCGAAATTTTGACATTTTTCTGTAAAAATCATTGGCGCAACAGAAAAGAACTAGAGAATTCAAAATTTATAATTAGATTCTTTTTTCATAATTATTTAATAAAAACAGTACTTTGGATTTCACAAATTAAAATTTTAGTGGAAATTCATGATTTTCTGGTTTTCGTCTTAAAACTTAAGGAAGCAAGATAGATTAAGTAGGCTAATAAATAAGGCCAGGATGTTTATATTTAGGTAGAATGGAGATCCGCTATCACCATAATGATGTGAGAAGTTTCATTTGAATACCTATAAAAGTATAGCGATAGCGTATCTCCAAAGGGCCAGTTCAGAGCTCGCCTACTGCGTGCAGTGTAATTAAATTAATTCTCTCGCCCAAAATATTTAACTTAGCCACGTCAATCTTTTATTGTGATTACTTACCTGTGTGCTGAATGCACATTTAAATTGAGAGCTTCACCGACCATCAGCAAAAGAAACTATGATTTATTCGGTAACTTAATGTGGTGCATTACTAGCCCAGCGGCTAGTCGGGAGAGCCGATTTGATCAGGCGTTCCCTTAACCGTCCGCACCGCGGCTTTATATATAAGAACACTGCGCGAGGAAGAAAGGCCCCAGTTCTCTCCAGACGCTGAATAGCATGCCATCTGCGTCGGGAGTCGCGTCGCGTCGGTATCATTGCTACAAACAGCCTCGGATGTCGTATTAAGTTACTCGAGATTCGCGTAACCATGAAATCATTTGCGAGTGAAGTATTAATTCTGGGTTGACTTTAATTATCGATCTTCAGTTTGCGTATTGTCGTATTTTCACGTGCCGTCGCGGAACAAACATTCTACCATTAGTTAGCGTGGCGTTTGATGAACCTTATCATCAAATTATGGCGAGCATTCATTTAAATATTTAATTTGGACAGTTATAGTGGCATCAGCGCATTAGACTCTGAACTGCTCTGTTAGTTAGATTGTGTGGATTCTTTTATTTTCATCTGTGAGTTTCAGCATACAGAACACTTTTTCACGACCGTTTTCAATTAGAAATCCCGGACAATCTCCTAATTCCTCAGAGGTATAAGCTATAACTATAAGTGTATTCTCAGATGAAGTGGGCACTAGGAATTCTAATTACAGGCTTCACGTTTACTAATCACTTTCTGGTTGCCAATATTGTAGTTAGAGAGCCAGTGTTGAGAACGGCGTAAGACAGCATAATTAATATTCTAAATAATAGGAACATTTAACAACAATAATTCCACCCGCTGCCGCACATACGGTTAATCGGCTGGGAAATGAAGTGTTTCTCCATTCAAACAAACATTTATACAACAGAATGAGATTTTCCCTCTGCAGCGGAGTGTGCGCTGATATGAAACTTCCTGGCAGATTAAAACTGTGTGCCCGACCGAGACTCGAACTCGGGACCTTTGCCTTTCGTGGTCAAGTGCTGTACCAACTGAGCTACCGAAGCACGACTCACGCCCAGTACTCACAGCTTTACTTCTGCCAGTACCTCGTCTCCTACCTTCCAAACTTTACAGAAGCTCTCCTGCTAACCTTGCAGAACTAGCACTCCTGAAAGAAAGGATTTTGCGGAGACATGGCTTAGCCACAGCCTGGGGGATGTTTCCAGAATGAGATTTTCACTCTGCAGCGGAGTGTACGCTGATATCAAACTTCCTGGCAGATTGAAACTGTGTGCCCGACCGAGACTCGAACTCGGGCAGAAGTAAAGCTGTGAGTCGTGCTTCGGTAGCTCAGTTGGTAGAGCACTTGCCCGCGAAAGGCAAAGGTCCTGAGTTCGAGTCTCGGTCGGGCACACAGTTTTAATCTGCCAGGAAGTTTCATTTATACAACAGTAATTGTTCTACCCGCCGCCCCACATATGGTGCATCGGCCGGGAAATAAACTGAGTAAAAGTGAAAGTGATTTTTAACTATTCGGATTCACGAGTGAAATGCGACACGCAGCTGAGTAATAGAACAGTGAAAGTGTTACGTATGCATGTAGACGACACAATTGGATTAACAACGCTTCTGGATTGACAGAGCTGGCACTGAGTCTAGCGGCGCTGCCGGCATCGCGAGAAGCCAGTTTCGCCGCACCGCAGTCATCTGCCAGAGCCGGAGCCGCGCCAGCAGTTGCGGGCCACGCAAACACACAACAGCCATCGGAGTGCCGTCTGCAATTCAGCGAGCTGCGTCACATCAGTAATCCTGGTACACCACGCCGGCAACGCCATTCGTCGTGCAGAAGGAACTAAGTTAAGTGAAAAGCTGTTAAAAATTTTACTAACCTGCACTAAAAGATTGTCGGCGATGGAACCGCCAAAAGAAACTAAGGTTAAACATATCAGAACCTATGTCTGTTGAGGAAGCTGTAAATCCAGACAACGATTCAAGTGTAAATATGCATGAATGTAGTAATGTTAAAGTGAAAAATGAAGTATTGTCTCCTGACAGTAGTGTGCGAAGGGGCAATGATTCAATAATAGAGACCCCTGTAGTAAAGCAGAAAGCAGAAATTGTTAATTTATTGGATGACAGTTTATCTGATGAGTTAAAAACGAAACAGTCATCAGAGATGGTAGAGTTTAAACAGGAGAAGTTAAATATGACTGATCAATCAGAAGTTTCATTTAATTTTGATGATTCTGGTGTTGGAGCTAATTTTTCGACACCTGAGTGTGATAAAAAGCCAGCTAGTGAGCAACCCAATGATACTGGGGCTATTGATTTAAATGTTATATTACAAGCAATAACTGCCAGTAATGCAAAAATGTCAGCCAGTAATGCTAAAATGACGGCTGAATTACAGTCTGAAATAAGTGAACAGGTCAAAAGCAGTAATGCTGAATTAATATCTGATATAATTGAGGTAAATAACAGGATTGTGGCCAGCCAAACCAATTATAATAAACGATTGGAGGTAATGGACGATACCTTCAAGGCTGGTTGCAATAAGTTGAAAGAGGATCTGGACAGTTTGAATTATAAAATTGATTACAACCATGAGGATATTAAGAAAAAGGTTGCTCAACAGTTTTCTGAGATGTATAAAACAGTAAAATCCGAATTTGCTGAGGTTCGCAGAGACTTCCAAATGGAAGATGCGAAGCTGGAGCACAAGTTAACAGAAAAGATCGAGGCGGAATCTGAACTGTGCTCATATAGATTTAAAGATGTTAATATAAAAGTAAATATATGTCAAGCAGAAGTAGACGCAATCAAAACTGATACTACTCATATTGTGCAAAGAGTAGATAATGTTGAAATGAAAGTAGAAAATATTAGTACTAACATTGCTAACATTGAGAGTAAAGTAGCTTCAGTAACTTCTGGTAATAGTAGTATACAAGAAGTTGTAGCTGCAAACGCCGCTTTTATCGGGTGTCGGCAGTTCTTGCGGTTCGATCCAGATAAAAATATCCACCCGCTAGATTTCTGGAACGATTTTGAAGATGTGATTCCACCAGCTTGGTCTGAACGAGAGAAAATCTCATTTATTATAAGCCATTTAGCAGGTGACGCCATGCGTTGGTCAGCTGATGTTATGTTGAAGTGTAAAACATTAGCGGAGTTTAAAACAGCTTTCATTAATGAGTATTGGTCTAGCAATAAGCAAAATGAAGTGTTGAGAGAATTTTGGAGTGGAAAACGCTTCAATGCAGGCAAGGAATCTATTAAAGAGTTTGCTAGGTCATGGATTTCACGTTTGTCACATTTGGCGGAAAAGCTAAAACCGGAAATGATTATACTAGGTCTTGAAGCCAAACTGCCATGGTATTGGCAAACTAGAATTACATCTGCCCCTAGAGACAATCTGGATCGTTTCATTGAATACTTGGAACGTGTAGAACGTGTTGCTGCCAATGAGGAGCAAGCACGTAACACCAGAAATGCTTATAACAATAGAAGTAATTTTAGGAACGAGCAGAATGGCAATGTAAACATCAGAACAGTAGGTGTTCGCCATCCTAAGAGAGGTAGGAATTGTAGAAATAATTATCAGAACCAACAATGGCATCCAAATGATAATAATTTTGTTCCGAACAAAATTATGCAGGTAAACAACAGTGCCCAAACCAATGCTGTGCCAGTTAATTACAATGGAAATAAAGCAAGCAGTAGTAGGCCGAGGCAGGAAAACTAGTTCCCGTCTATGAGGATACTGGCGCTCACCAGGCGGTTACTTTTCCTAAGCCAGTAGTTACGGGAATTGGTACGACAGATCAGAATACTCAGACTGAACATGTGGATGAAGAGTCGGTAGCATCTAAGAATACAGCAGAAATATTAAATCACTCACGGTATTTAATAGATACCGTGTTAGAGACGCTTTCTAAATGGGAAGAGAAAGAGAAGGCGCAGCAGTGTAATGGTAGGGAAGAGCTACAAAATACTGAATTGTCAGGTGAAGAAGCAGAAGAAATTCATGCTTATATTTACGATGAGGATGATGTGCTCTTATCTAAAGTGCCTGTGCAGGATGTTGATAATATACTAATAGATTTAGGACAGGAGATAAGTGAGAATGTAGAGGGTAGCCTGTTGGTGGTCGATGAACCCAGTAGCTGTGACCAGTTGTCACTTGAGAAGGAACCCGACGATAATGGTGAAAGTGGTTTAGCTGTAACTAGTGTTATGCCCGGTCTGGAGGCGCAGAATCGCTCAGACTACAGTAATTTGGGTCATGTTCAGCCAACTAAATGTTATGAAGTCGTGCGGTGTTTCGATTTGAAATTAATGGACCGACTGGAAAAGGCAGCTGAAAATGTAATTCAGGAAACCCCTACACACTGTGATCTAAAAGTAATGAAGACAGATGTCGATCACTTTAGTTGGAGACAAATCCAAAAGGAACTATTGGATAAGTTTGAGGAACTACCTGTACAACCTAGAATAAACCACCCTATAATAATAGTGAATTTGTTGGGTATCAATGTACGTTGTCTCTTAGTGGAAGTGAGGTGAGTGCGATATCTCAGTCCTTCTTTGATGCATTACCTGGTAAAGACAAGCTTACAGTAATGAGGGTATCAGGACTAAGAATAATTGGTGCTACTGGCAAGGTGTCAAAAACAGTAAAGCAAGAAGCTTTGCTGCCCTTTAACATTAATGGTAATTTAATTGATCATCCAGGCTTAATTGTAAACAATCTCAGTATTGAAGTTTTAATTGGCATAGATTTCTTGTCAAAATATCAGAGTATTGTTGACTCTGAAAGAAGCCAGTTAAAAATGGTGTTGCTGATAACCGGAGTAATTACGGTACCTTTTAGTGATAAACATGTAGTAACTAATGATGAAACTTGGGAGCTGCCTATACGAGTTCTGAAAAATAGGAGATATTGGGACGAAGGTGTTAATCTTAGTATAAGTAAGCTAAACACAGAAGAAGAAGAAGCAATTATTTTGGACAAAATGGAAGCTAAATTGCAGGAAATCGATAAAATTTCAGCTAATCAGAAGGAAGAACTGAGACAGGTTTTAAAAAGGCATCATAAGGTATTTTCAGATCGACGTGGCGTGGTCAAGGGTTATGACTGAATGCTGTAGGAAGGAGGTTGTTCTGTAACCTCTACACAGTGTGGCAGCTGTGCAGTCCCAGCTGTGTGAGATCTTCTTTCCCATTTCAGTCTCACTCACTCTTCATCTTTCCTATCCACAAAAATTTCGGCGCTTACTCTCTAATACAAAAATTTTCCGTCATGGCTATCAAGCCATGAATTCGGTAACCATTCTATCCACCGATTAGTAAAAAAAAAATACCTAATGTGACAAACCTAACAGTGACATAAACAATAAAGAAGTATGACGTAATTAAGATACAAATGTATTTGACTAACAATTATGTATAGAACCCTGGTAATATAGTAAGTACAAAGTGTTGTTTTATTGGAAATGGTCCCACAATAATATTTTAAAATGATGTACAAATTCGTGTTCAAGCAGGATCTGAAGTGGCAATGAGACCTAGTGTACACATTAGAGCTAACTAATTAATAGTAAAAGAGATTGTTCAGTGTTATGAAAAATATGCAGATAAGTTGTAAGAATAAACTCACCTCGTGTAGCAAGGAATGGCAGTGTAATAGAATTGAGCAGTGTTTGTGGTTGAGACGTGAAGGACACGTCCCTGAAGTATTTATAAGGTTGGAGCTGGCCGTTATTTGGTGTAGTGTGTGACAGGACACACCTACACGTATTGAGGTTATGAGTTGGAGGCGTGAATGCGACCATAGGTACCCTTATGTTAGATGAGACAGAGCAGCTCATGGTGTCCCATAGGTTTAAGGAATTTAGCATTACGCTCGTCCATAATTACTTAATGCACTTTAGTGGTAGGTCGAGAGAGACTACCTGTGGTTTCAGCATCCGATCGAGTGGAAATGGATTGCCACGTGAGCAAACTGATCAGCTGCAATACACTAAAGATATGAAGTAAATGTGCTATCCTATGCTTCAAATATTAATAGAGTGAGTGTTAAATAAGTACATAAACTAGCAACATAATTGAATAACCTAATGGCAGACGTGAAACATTATTGATAGCTCAGCATAGATACACTTCAAAGTAAGTAAGTACGTAATTGCAGATGTGGAACTGACACAACAGCAGAGGACCAATAAGTGGATTTAGTAGTCAACTAAACGTAGTGTGTTTTGAACACTCAGAACTGTACTATTACCAAAAGTTACTCACATGTACAAAGAAGCTGAGAAAACTACTAATCAAATATACTCGTACTATCTCTAAGAATAAGGTAATCGAAGATGAGTCAGCTAAGTGAATAAAATACAGATTTGTCAGGAATGTACCGAACATTGGTTCAGTGTTCCGGCCCAGAAATGATAAATTGAAATTAAATAGGGTTCATGATTGTATGCCTTGAGCATAAATTTTCTCTAGTACGTGACTAACGGCGTTTTGAGCCATTTGTTTACCGATTTTATGACAGTCAAGTAACCGTGAGAGCAAAATTAAAAAGATTCTGTTAACTTTGTTCCAGCAAAATACTGAAAGATAAAATGTATATATCCCCATTTCATTGTGACCCACCCTTAGATGATAAGTGAACAGAGTCTGAGGCACTCTTTTTGTTTTTTCTACAGGACAAACCAGATAATGGCAGCCTGGTAGCTGCGTGAAAGTGTGGAGTGACTTGGACACAACTGACAGTGACCCCTCCCCTTTCCCCATGTAATTTAGAGTGAACGTGAAGGACGCACGCCATAGCAACTTCACCTCCTCTACCCTTGTGAATGGAAGTGTAGGACGCCAGCCAAAGTGGCTACAATCACGTGTGTAAAAATGATTTGTGAAAATTTCTTTCAGGTTTAGAAAAGACTGCTAAGATATAATCATCTGTTTATGTATCTTGAATAACTTATCTTCTTTGAATTTGTGTATTTAATGGAGTTAAGATTTTCATAATTTTACATATTTTTATGTGTTTGTTTGTCTAAGGCTATATGTATGCCAAAGTGTTTCATGGACTTTGCATAAAAATTTGAGTAATAATGTTGCTTAAGAGGCAGTGAACATGCCCACAATTTAAATAATTAATGTAGGTAATCAGTTTACTTTTAATGTTTCTACATGTTTACATTTCAATTTTAAATATTCATAGGAAGTTAAGCTGTACTCTTGCTTCCCTTTTTGTAATTAAATTTTTTATTCGTTCATTAACATTCAAAAACAAAAATTTTAAGTAGAGGGTGATGTAGGGAAGCAGCCTACTCACACTGTAATAAATTCACATCAGTCTTTCCGTTGTGTGCCAGCCGTCCATTGTAACTAGCTCTGACGTCATAAATGTTGCGCAATACTTTAAAAATCAAGCAAATAACCTCAAACATTTCTAGCATGTCAGGAGTAATATTAAATTAATATGTGCTGAATATCAGTTCGATAACTTTAACCATTTTCGAAATTTGGACGTTTTTCTGTAAAAATCATTGGCGCAACAGAAAAGAGCTAGAGAATTCAAAATTTATAATTAGATTCCTTTTTCACAATTACTTAATAAAAACAGTACTTTGGATTTCACAAATTAAAATTTTAGTGGAAATTCATGATTTTCTGGTTTTCGTCTTAAAACTTAAGGAAGCAAGATAGATTAAGTAGGCTAATAAATAAGGCCAGGATGTTTATATTTAAGTAGAATGGAGATTCGCTATCACCATAATGATGTGAGAAGTTTCATTTGAATACCTATAAAACTATAGCGATAGCGTATCTCCAAAGGGCCAGTTCAGAGCTCGCCTACTGCGTGAGTGTAATTAAATTAATTCTCTCGCCCAAAATATTTAACTTAGCCACGTCAATCTTTTATTATGATTACTTACCTGTGTGCTGAATGCACATTTAAATTGAGAGCTTCACCGACCATCAGCAAAAGAAGCTATAATTTATTCGGTAACTTAATGTGGTGCATTACTAGCCCAGCGGCTAGTCGGGAGAGCCGATTTGATCAGGCGTTCCCTTAGCCGTCCGCACCGCGGCTTTATATATAAGAACACTGCGCGAGGAAGAAAGGCCCCAGTTCTCTCCAGACGCTGAATAGCACGCCATCTGTGTCGGGAGTCGCGTCACGTCGGTATCATTGCTACAAACAGCCTCGGATGTCGTATTAAGTTACTCGAGATACGCGTAACCATGAAACCATTTGCGAGTGAAGTATTAATTCTGGGTTGACTTTAACTATCGATCTTCAGTTTGCGTATTGTCGTATTTTCACGTGCCATCGCGGGACAAACATTCTACCATTAGTTAGCGTGGTGTTTGATGAACCTTATCATCAAATTATGGCGAGCATTCATTTAAATATTTAATTTGGACAGTTATAGTGGCTTCAGCGCATTAGACTCTGAACTGCTCTGTTAGTTAGATTGTGTGAATTCTTTTGTTTTCATCTGTGACTTTCAGATAACAGAACATTTTTTCACGACCATTTTCGATTAGAAATCCCGGACAATCTCCTAATTCCTCAGAGGTATAAGCTATAACTATAAGTGTATTCTCAGATGAAGTGGGCACTAGGAATTCTAATTACAGGCTTCACGTTTACTAATCACTTTCTGGTTGCCAATATTGTAGTTAGAGAGCCAGTGTTGAGAACGGCGTAAGACAGCATAATTAACATTCTAAATAATAGGAACATTTAACAACAATAATTCCACCCGCTGCCGCCCATATGGTTAATTGGCTGGGAAATGAAGTGTTTCTCCATTCAAACAAACATTTATACAACAGTAAATTTTCTACCCGCCGCCCCACACCGGGACCATCCCACTGACGATGAAACACAGAAATTGCATCGGGATTAAATACGAAAGGCACAATGCCGACTTATATACAAGAGGTGAAACTCTTCTAAGAGTTTGTGTTTGAGGCCTTCCTGGCAGAGCAGGATACACCACTGCCGGTTTACTGTATCCCTTGGACCGTCACATTGACGATTAAACACAAAAATTGCAGCGGGATTGAATACAAAAGGCAAAATAACGACATACATACAAGAGGAATAAGTATTATAATAGTTTGTGCTTTGAGCCTTTCGTGGGAGATCAGTATTAGATTCCGATGCACCATTGGAGGTTTACTGTATCCCTTGGAGCTTCACATTGACGATGAAAAACAGAATTTGCATTGGGATTGAATACAAAGGTCGCAATGCCGACTTGTATACAAGAGGAGTAAAACCTTCTAAGAGTTTGTGCTTTGAGCCTTTCCTGGGAGAGCAATTTTAGATTCCGATGCACCACTGCAGGTTTACTGTATCCCTAGGACCTTCACATTGACGATGAAACACAGATATTGCATCAGGATTGATTACAAATGACACAATGTCGACTTGTATAGGAGAGAAATAACTCTTCTAAGAGTTTGTGCATTGAGCCTTCCTGGGAGAGCTGTATTAGATTCCGATGCACCGCTGCAGTGTTACTGTATCACTTGGATCTTCACATTAACAATGAAACACAGAAACTGCATCGCGTGTCCAGACAAAAGTCACAATGCCAACTTAATTACAAGAAAAGTAACTTTTCTATGAGTTTGTGCTTTGAGCCTTTCCTGGGAGTGCAGTATTAGATTCCGATGAACTTCTGCAGCTTTAGTGTATCCCTTGGATCTTGACACTGATGACGAATCACAGAAATTGTAACGGAATTGAATACAAACGGCACAGTGCTGACTTACATACAAGAGGAGGAACTCTTCTAGAAGTTTGTGCTTTGAGCCTTTCCTGAGAAAGCAGTATTAGATTCCGATCCACAACTGCAGGTTTACTGTGTCCCTTGGACCTTCACATTGACGATTAAACACAAAAATTGCAGCGGGATTGATTACAAATGGCACAATGTCGACTTGTATAGGAGAGGAATAACTCTTCTAAGAGTTTGTGCTTTGAGCCTTTCCTGGGAGAGCAGTATTAGATTCCGTTGCACCACTGCAGGTTTACTGTATTCCTTGGACCTTCACATTGACTATGAAACACAGAAATTGCATCGAGATTGAATTCAAAAGGCACAATGTCGTCTTACATACAAGAGGAGTATCTCTTCTAACAGTATTTGCTTTGAGACAATCCTATGAGAGCAGTATTAGATTCCGGTACAACACTGCAGCTTTACTGTATCCCTTGGACTGTCAGATTGAAGATGAAACACTGAAATTGCATCGGGATTGAATACAAAATGCACAATGCCGAATTATATATAAGAGGTGTAACTCTTCTAAGAGTTTGTGCTTTGATCCTTTCCTGGGGAGCAGTATTAGATTCCTATGCACCACTGCAGGTTTACTGTATCCCTTGGACCTTCACATTGACGATGGAACACAGAAATTGCATCGGGATTGAATACAAATGGCACAATGCCTACTTACATACATGAGGAGTAACTGATCTAATAGTTTCTGCTTTGAGCCTTTCCTGGGAGAACAGTATTTTATTCCGATGCACAACTGTAGGTTTACTGTATCCCTCGGAGCTTCACATTGACGATGAAAAACAGAATTTGTATTGGGACTGAATAGAAAAGTCGCAATGCCGACTTATATGCAAGAGCAGTAACTCTACTAATAATTTGAGATTTGAGCCTTTCCTGGGGGAGCAGTATTAGATTCCGTTGCACCACACAGGTTTACCGTATGCCTTGGACCTTCACATTGACGATGAAAGACAGAAATTACATCGGGATTGAATACAACAGGCACATTGCCGACTTACATACAAGAGGAGTTGCTGTTGTTGTTGTGGTCTTCAGTCCTGAGACTGGTTTGATGCAGCTCTCCATGCTACTCTGTCCTGTGGAAGCTTCTTCATCGCCCAGTACCTACTGCAACCTAGATCCTTCCGAATCTGCTTAGTGTATTCATCTCTTGGTCTCCCTCTACGATTTTTACCCTCCACGCTGCCATCTAATGCTAAATTTGTGATCCCTTGATGCCTCAAAACATGTCCTGCCAACCAATCCCTTCTTCTAGTCAAGTTGTGCCACAAACTTCTCTTCTCCCCAATCCTATTCAATACCTCCTCATTAGTTACGGGATCTACCCACCTTATCTTCAGCATTCTTCTGTAGCACCACATTTCGAAAGCTTCTATTCTCTTCTTGTCCATACTAGTTATCGTCCATGTGTCACTTCCATACAAATACTTTCAGAAACGACTTCCTTACACTTAAATCTATACTCGATGTTAACAAATTTCTCTTCTTCAGAAACGATTTCCTTGCCATTGTCAGTCTACATTTTATATCCTCTCTACTTCGACCATCATCAGTTATTTTACTCCCTAAATTGCAAAACTCCTTTACTACTTTAAGTGTCTCATTTCCTAATCTAATTCCCTCAGCATCACCCGATTTAATTTGACTACATTCCATTATCCTCGTTTTGCTTTTGTTGATGTTCATCTTATATCCTCCTTTTAAGACACTGTCCATTCCGTTCAACTGCTCTTCCAAGTACTTTGCTGTCTCTGACAGAATTACAATGTCATCGGCGAACCTCAAAGTTTTTACTTCTTCTCCATGAATTTTAATACCTACTCCGAATTTTTCTTTTGTTTCCTTTCCTGCTTGCTCAATATACAGATTGAATAACATCGGGGAGAGGCTACAACCCTGTCTCACTCCCTTCCCAACCACTGCTTCACTTTCATGCCCCTCGACTCTTACAACTGCCATCTGGTTTCTGTACTAATTGCAAATAGCCTTTCGCTCCCTGTATTTTACCCCTGCCACCTAGAGAATGTGAAAGAGAGTATTCCAGTCAATATTGTCAAAAGCTTTCTCTAAGTCTACAAATGCTAGAAACGTAGGTTTGCCTTTTCTTAATCTTTCTTCTAAGATAAGTCGTAAGGTTCGTATTGCCTCACGTGTTCCAACATTTCTACGGAATGCAAACTGATCTTCCCCGAGGTTCGCTTCTACCAGTTTTTCCATTCGTCTGTAAAGAATTCGCGTTAGTATTTTGCAGCTGTGACTTATTAAACTGATAGTTCTGTAATTTTCGCATCTGTCAACACCTGCTTTCTTTGGTATTGGAGTTATTATATTCTTCTTGAAGTCTGAGGGTATTTCACCTGTCTCATACATCTTGCTCACCAGATGGTAGAGTTTTGTCAGGACTGGCTCTCTCAAGGCCGTCAGTAGTTCTAATGGAATGTTGTCTACTCCTGGGGCCTTGTTTCGACTCGGGTCTTCAGTGCTCTGTCAAACCCTTCACGCAGTATCGTGTCTCCCATTTCATCTTCATCTACATCCCCTTCCATTTCCATAATATTGTCCTCAAGTACATCGCCCTTGTATAAACCCTCTATATACTCCTTCCACCTTTCTGCCTTCCCTTCTTTGCTTAGAACTGGGTTGCCATCTGAGCTCTTGATATTCATACAAGTGGTTCTCTTCTCTCCAAAGGTCTCTTTAATTTTCCTGTAGGCAGTATCTATCTTACCCCTAGTGAGACAAGCCTCTACATCCTTACATTTGTCCTCTAGCCAACCCTGCTTAGCCATTTTGCACTTCCTGTCGATATCATTTTTGAGACGTTTGTATTCCATTTTGCTTGCTTCATTTACTGCATTTTTATATTTTCTTCTTTCATCAATTAAACTCAATATTTCTTCTGTTACCCAAGGATTTCTATTAGCCCTCGTCCTTTTACCTACTTGATCGTCTGCTGCTTTCACTACTTCATCCCTCAGAGCTACCCATTCTTCTTCTACTGTATTTCTTTCCCCCATTCCTGTCAATTGTTCCCTTATGCTCTCCCTGGAACTCTCTACAACCTCTGGTTCTTTCAGTTTATCCAGGTCCCATCTCCTTAAATTCCCACCTTTTTGCAGTTTCTTCAGTTTCAATCTGCAGTTCATAACCAAGAGATTGTGGTCAGAATCCATATCTGCCCCTGGAAATGTCTTACAATTTAAAACCTGGTTCCTAAATCTCTGTCTTACCATTATATAATCTATCTGATACCTTTTAGTATCTGCAGGATTCTTCCAGGTATACAACATTCTTTTATGATTCTTGAACCAAGTGTTAGCTATGATTAAGTTATGCTCTGCGCAAAATTCTACAAGGCGGCATCCTCTGTCATTTCTTCCCCCCAATCCATATTCACCAACTATGTTTCCATCTCTCCCTTTTCCTACTGACGAATTCCAGTCACCCATGACTATTAAATTTTCGTCTCCCTTCACTACCTGAATAATTTCTTTTATCTCGTCATACATTTCATCAATTTCTTCATCATAAGCGGAGCTAGTTGGCATATAAACTTGTACTACTGTAGTAGGCATGGGGTTTGTGTCTATCTTGGCCACAATAATGTGTTCACTATGATGTTTGTAGTAGCTAACCCGCACTCCTATTTTTTTATTCATTATTAAACCTACTCCTGCATTACCGCTGTTTGATTATGTATTTATAACCCTGTAATCACCTGACCAAAAGTCTTGCTCCTCCTGCCACCGAACTTCACTAACTCCCACTGTATCTAACTTTAACCTATCCATTTCCCTTTTTAAATTTTCTAACCTACCTGACCGATTAAGGGATCTGACATTCCACGCTCCGATCCGAAGAAAGCCAGTTTTCTTTCTCCTGATAACGACGTCCTCTTGGGTAGTCCAAGCCCGGAGATCCGAATGGGGGACTATTTTACCTCCGGAATATTTTACCCAAGAGGACGCCATCATCATTTAATCATACAGTAAAGCTGCATGTCCTCGGGAAAAATTACGGCTGTAGTTTCCCCTTGCTTTCAGCCGTTCGCAGTACCAGCACAGCAAGGCCGTTTTGGTTAATGTTACAAGGCCAGATCAGTCAATCATCCAGACCGTTGCCCTGCAACTACTGAAAAGGCTGCTGCCCCTCTTCAGGAACCACATGTTTGTCTGGCCTCTCAACAGATACCCCTCCGTTGTAGTTGCACCTACGGTACGGCCATCTGTATTGCTGAGGCACGCAAGCCTCTACACCAACGGCAAGGCGCATGGTTCATGGGGGGACATGGGGAGAAACTCTTCTAATAGTTTGTGCATTGACCCTTTCCTGGGAGAGCAGTATTAGATTCCGATGCACCACTGGAGATTTACTGTATGTCTTGGACTTTCACATTGGCGATGAAACACAGAAATTGCATCGGTATTGAATACAAAGGGCACAACGCCGACTTACATACAAGAGGAGTAACTCTTCTAAGAGTTTGTGCATTGAGACTTTCCTGGGAGAGCAGTATTAGATTCCGATGCATCGCTGCAGGTTTACTGTATCCCTAGGACTTTCACACTGACGATAAAACCGGAAATTGCACCGTGATTTAATAGAAAAGGCACAATGACGACTTATATACAAGTAAAGTAACTCTTCTACGAGTTTGTGCTTTGAGCCTTTCCTGGGAGATCAGTATAAGATTCCGATTCACAACTGGAGGTTTCCTGTATCCCTTTAATCTCACATTGACGATGAAATTCAGAAAATGCACCGGATTGAATACTAAAGGCACAATGACGACTTATATACAAGAGGAGTAAGGCTCCTAAGAATTTGTTCTCTGAGCCTTTCCTGGGAGACCAGTATTAGATTCCGATGCACCACTGCAGGTTCACTGTATCCCTTGGACTTTCACATTGACGATGAAACACAAAAATTGCGCCGGGATAGAATAAAAAAAGCTACAATGCCGTCTTAACTACACGAACAGTAACTCTTCTAAGAGCTTCCGCTCTGAGACTTTCCTGGGTGAGCAGTATTAGATTCCAAAACATCGCTGGATGTTTACTGTATCGCTCGGACCTTCACATTGACGATGAAACACAAAAATTGCCTCGGGGTTGAATATAAAGGGCACAATGTCGACTTAACAAGAAGAAAAGTAATTATTCTAAGAGTTTCTGCTTTGAGCCTTTCCTGGGAGAGCAGTATTAGATTTCGATGCACCAGTGCAGGTTTACTACATCCCTTGGACCTTTACATTGACGATGAAATGCAGAAATTGCATCGGGATTGATTACAAATTGCACAATGTCGACTTGTATAGAAGAGGAGTAACTCTTCTAAGAGGTTGTGCTTTGAGCCTTTCCTGGCAGAGCAGTGTTAGATTCCGATGCAACATTGCCGGTTTACTGTATCCCTTGGACCTTCACATTGACGATGAAACACAGATAATGCATCGGGATTGATTACAAATGGAACAATGTCGACTTGTATAGGAGAGGAGTAACTCTTCTAAGAGTTTGTGCGTTGAGCCTTTCATGGGAGAGCAGTATTAGATCCCGATGGACCACTGCAGGGTTACTGTATTCTTCGGACCATCACATTGACGATTAAACACAGAAATTGCATCAGGATGAATACGAAAGGCACAATGCCGACTCATATACAAGAGGTGTAACTCTTCTAAGAGTTTGTGCTTTGAGCCTTTCCTGGGAATGCAGTATTAGATTCCGATGAATCTCTGCAGTTTTAGTGTATCCCTTGGATCTTCACATTGACGATGAATCACAGAAATTGTATCGGAATTGAATACAAACGGCACAGTGCTGACTTACATACAAGAGGAGCAACTCTTCTAATCGTTTGTGCGTTGAGCCTTTCCTCGGAGAGCAGTATTAGATCCCGATGCACCGCTGCAGGTTACTGTATTCTTCGGACTATCACATTGATGATAAAACACAGAAATTGCATCGGGATGAATACGAAAGGCACAATGCCGACTTATATACAAGAGGTGTAACTCTTCTAAGAGTTTGTCATTGTAGCCTTTCCTGGGAGAGCAGTACTAGATTCCGATCCAACACTGCAGGTTTACTGTATCGCTTGGACGTTCACATTGACTATTAAACACAAAAATTGCAACGCGACTGAATACAAAAGCCACAATAACGACATACATACAAGATGAATAACTATTATAATAGTTTGTGCTTTGAGCCTTTCGTGGGAGATCAGTATTACGTTCCGATGCACCATTGGAGGTTTACTGTATCCCTTGGAGCTTCACATTGACGATGAAAAACAGAAGTTGTAATAGGATTGAATACCAAAGTCGCAATGCCGACTTATATGCAAGAGCAGTAACTCTACTAATAGTTTGAGATTTGAGCCTTTCCTGGGAGAGCAGTATTAGATTCCGTTGCAACACTGCAGGTTTACTGTATTCCTTGGACCTTCACATTGACTATGAAACACAGAAGTTGCATCGAGATTGAATTCAAAAAACACAATGTGGTCTCACATACAAGAGGAGTATCTCTTATAACAGTATTTGCTTTGAGACTTTACTGGGAGAGCAGTATTAGATTCCGATGCACCACTGCAGCTTCACAGTATCCCTTGGACTGTCAGATTGAAGATGAAACACTGAAATTGCATCGAGATTGAATACGAATGCCACAATGCCGACTTATATACAAGAGGTGTAACGCTTCTAAGAGTTTGTGCTTTTAGCCTTACCTGGGAGAGCAGTATTAGATTCCGATCCACCACTGCAGGTTTACTGTATCCCTTGGACCTTCACATTGACGATTAACCACAAAAATTGATGCGAGATTGAATACAAAAGGCACAATAACGACATACATACAAGATGAATAACTATTATAATAGTTTGTGCTTTGAGCCTTTCGTGGGAGATCAGTATTACGTTCCGATGCACCATTGGAGGTTTCCTGTATCCCTTGGAGTTTCCCATTGACGATGAAAAACAGAAGTTGTAATACGATTGAATACCAAAGTCGCAATGCCGACTTATATGCAGGAGCAGGAACTCTACTAATAGTTTGAGATTTGAGCCTTTCCTGGGAGAGCAGTATTAGATTCCGTTGCACCACTGCAGGTTTACTGTATCCCTGGGAGAGTAGGATTTGATTCCGATGTACCACTGCAGGTTTACTGTATCCCTTGGACCTTCACATTGACGATGAAACACAGAAACTACATCGGGATTGAATACAAAAGGCACAATGCCAACGTATATTCAAGAGCAGTAACTCTTCTGTTTGTGCTTTGATCCTTTCCTGGAAGAGCAGTATTAGATTCCGATGCACCACTGCAGTTTTACTGTATCCCTGGGAGAGTAGGATTTGATTCCGATGTACCACTGCAGGTTTACTGTATCCAATGGATCTTCACATTGACGATGAAACACAGAAACTACATCGGGATTGAATACAAAAGGCACAGTGCCAACGTATATTCAAGAGCAGTAACTCTTCTAAGTGTTTGTGCTCTGATCCTTTCCTGGAAGAGCAGTATTAGATTCCGATGCACCACTGCAGTTTTACTGTATCCCTTGCACCATCACATCGACGATGAAACACAGAAATTGCATCGCGATTGAATACAAAGGGCACAATGCCGACTTAACAACAAGAAAAGTAACTCTTCTAATAGTTAATACTTTGAGCATTTCTTGGGAGAGTAGTTTTAGCTTCCGTTGCACCACTGCAGGTTTACCGTATCCCTTGGACCTTCACATTGACGATGTAAGACAGAAATTACATCGCGACTGAATACAAAAGTACACAATGCATACTTACATACAAGAGGAGTTCCTATTCTAACAGTATGTGCTTTGTGCCATTCCTGGGAGAGCAGTATTAGATTCCGATGCACCACTGCAGGTTTACTGTATACCTTGGACCTTCACATTCACGATGAAACTCAGAAATTACATCGGGATTGAATACAACAGGCACAGTGCCGACTTACATACAAGAGGAGTTGCTGTTGTTGTTGTGGTCTTCAGTCCTGAGACTGGTTTGATGCAGCTCTCCATGCTACTCTGTCCTGTGGAAGCTTCTTCATCGCCCAGTACCTACTGCAACCTAGATCCTTCCGAATCTGCTTAGTGTATTCATCTCTTGGTCTCCCTCTACGATTTTTACCCTCCACGCTGCCCTCTAATGCTAAATTTGTGATCCCTTGATGCTTCAAAACATGTCATGCCAACCAATCCCTTCTTCTAGTCAAGTTGTGCCACAAACTTCTCTTCTCCCCAATCCTATTCAATACCTCCTCATTAGTTACGGGATCTACCCACCTTATCTTCAGCATTCTTCTGTAGCACCACATTTCGAAAGCTTCTATTCTCTTCTTGTCCATACTAGTTAACGTCCATGTGTCACTTCCATACAAATACTTTCAGAAACGACTTCCTTACACTTAAATCTATACTCGATGTTAACAAATTTCTCTTCTTCAGAAACGATTTCCTTGCCATTGTCAGTCTACATTTTATATCCTCTCTACTTCGACCATCATCAGTTATTTTACTCCCTAAATTGCAAAACTCCTTTACTACTTTAAGTGTCTCATTTCCTAATCTAATTCCCTCAGCATCACCCGATTTAATTTGACTACATTCCATTATCCTCGTTTTGCTTTTGTTGATGTTCATCTTATATCCTCCTTTTAAGACACTGTCCATTCCGTTCAACTGCTCTTCCAAGTACTTTGCTGTCTCTGACAGAATTACAATGTCATCGGCGAACCTCAAAGTTTTTACTTCTTTTCCATGAATTTTAATACCTACTCCGAATTTTTCTTTTGTTTCCTTTCCTGCTTGCTCAATATACAGATTGAATAACATCGGGGAGAGGCTACAACCCTGTCTCACTCCCTTCCCAACCACTGCTTCACTTTCATGTCCCTCGACTCTTACAACTGCCATCTGGTTTCTGTACTAATTGCAAATAGCCTTTCGCTCCCTGTATTTTACCCCTGCCACCTAGAGAATGTGAAAGAGAGTATTCCAGTCAATATTGTCAAAAGCTTTCTCTAAGTCTACAAATGCTAGAAACGTAGGTTTGCCTTTTCTTAATCTTTCTTCTAAGATAAGTCGTAAGGTTCGTATTGCCTCACGTGTTCCAACATTTCTACGGAATGCAAACTGATCTTCCCCGAGGTTCGCTTCTACCAGTTTTTCCATTCGTCTGTAAAGAATTCACGTTAGTATTTTGCAGCTGTGACTTATTAATCTGATAGTTCTGTAATTTTCGCATCTGTCAACACCTGCTTTCTTTGGGATTGGAATTATTATAATCTTCTTGAAGTCTGAGGGTATTTCACCTATCTCATACATCTTGCTCACCAGATGGTAGAGTTTTGTCAGGACTGGCTCTCTCAAGGCCGTCAGTAGTTCTAATGGAATGTTGTCTACTCCTGGGGCCTTGTTTCGACTCAGGTCTTTCAGTGCTCTGTCAAACTCTTCACGCAGTATCGTGTCTCCCATTTCATCTTCATCTACATCCTCTTCCATTTCCATAATATTGTCCTCTAGTACATCGCCCTTGTATAAACCCTCTATATACTCCTTCCACCTTTCTGCCTTCCCTTCTTTGCTTAGAACTGGGTTGCCATCTGAGCTCTTGATATTCATACAAGTGGTTCTCTTCTCTCCAAAGGTCTCTTTAATTTTCCTGTAGGCAGTATCTATCTTACCCCTAGTGAGACAAGCCTCTACATCCTTACATTTGTCCTCTAGCCAACCCTGCTTAGCCATTTTGCACTTCCTGTCGATATCATTTTTGAGACGTTTGTATTCCATTTTGCTCTGCTTCATTTACTGCATTTTCTCCTTTCATCAATTAAATTCAATATTTCTTCTGTTACCCAAGGATTTCTATTAGCCCTCGTCCTTTTACCTACTTGATCGTCTGCTGCTTTCACTACTTCATCCCTCAGAGCTACCCATTCTTCTTCTACTGTATTTCTTTCCCCCATTCCTGTCAATTGTTCCCTTATATTCTCCCTGGAACTCTCTACAACCTCTGGTTCTTTCAGTTTATCCAGGTCCCATCTCCTTAAATTCCCACCTTTTTGCAGTTTCTTCAGTTTCAATCTGCAGTTCATAACCAAGAGATTGTGGTCAGAATCCATATCTGCCCCTGGAAATGTCTTACAATTTAAAACCTGGTTCCTAAATCTCTGTCTTACCATTATATAATCTATCTGATACCTTTTAGTATCTGCAGGATTCTTCCAGGTATACAACATTCTTTTATGATTCTTGAACCAAGTGTTAGCTATGATTAAGTTATGCTCTGCGCAAAATTCTACAAGGCGGCATCCTCTGTCATTTCTTCCCCCCAATCCATATTCACCAACTATGTTTCCATCTCTCCCTTTTCCTACTGACGAATTCCAGTCACCCATGACTATTAAATTTTCGTCTCCCTTCACTACCTGAATAATTTCTTTTATCTCGTCATACATTTCATCAATTTCTTCATCATAAGCGGAGCTAGTTGGCATATAAACTTGTACTACTGTAGTAGGCATGGGCTTTGTGTCTATCTTGGCCACAATAATGCGTTCACTATGCTGTTTGTAGTAGCTAACCCGCACTCCTATTTTTTTATTCATTATTAAACCTACTCCTGCATTACCTCTATTTGATTTTGTATTTATAACCCTGTAATCACCTGACCAAAAGTCTTGTTCCTCCTGCCACCGAACTTCACTAATTCCCACTATATCTAACTTTAACCTATCCATTTCCCTTTTTAAATTTTCTAACCTACCTGACCGATTAAGGGATCTGACATTCCACGCTCCGATCCGTAGAACGCCAGTTTTCTTTCTCCTGATAACGACGTCCTCTTGGGTAGTCCAAGCCCGGAGATCCGAATGGGGGACTATTTTACCTCCGGAATATTTTACCCAAGAGGACGCCATCATCATTTAATCATACAGTAAAGCTGCATGTCCTCGGGAAAAATTACGGCTGTAGTTTCCCCTTGCTTTCAGCCGTTCGCAGTACCAGCACAGCAAGGCCGTTTTGGTTAATGTTACAAGGCCAGATCAGTCAATCATCCAGACTGTTGCCCTGCAACTACTGAAAAGGCTGCTGCCCCTCTTCAGGAACCACATGTTTGTCTGGCCTCTCAACAGATACCCCTCCATTGTGGTTGCACCTACAGTACGGCCATCTGATCGCTGAGGCACTCAATCCTCTACACCAACGGCAAGGTCCATGGTTCATGGGGGGACAAGAGGAGAAACTCTTCTAATAGTTTGTGGTTCAATTGGTTCAAATGGCTCTGTGCACTATGGGACTCAACGTCTCAAGTCATTATTCCCCTAGAACTTAGAACTACTTAAACTTAACTAACCTAAAGCATCACACACATCCATGCCCGAGGCAGGATTCGAACCTGCGACCGTAGCGGTCTCGCGGTTCCAGACTGCAGCGCCTAGAACCGCAGGGCCACTTCGGCCGGCAATAGTTTGTGCATAGAGCCTTTCCTGGGATAGCACTATTAGATTCCGATGCACCACTGGAGATTTACTGTATGTCTTGGACCTTCGCATTGGCGATGAAACACAGAAATAGCATCGGTATTGAATAAAAAGGGCACAATGCCGACATCCATACAAGAGGAGTAACTCTTCTAAGAGTTTGTGCATTGAGACTTTCCTGGGAGAGCAGTATTAGATTCCGATGTATCGCTGCAGGTTTACTGTATCCCTAGAACCTTCACATTGACGATGAAACACAGAAATTGCAACGTGATTTAATAGAAAAAGGCACAATGACGACTTATATACAAGAAAAGCAACTCTTCTACGGGTTTGTGCTTTGAGCCTTTCCTGGGAGATCAGTATAAGATTCCGATTCACCACTGGAGGTTTCCTGTATCCCTTTGACTCTCACATTGACGATGAAATTCAGAAAATGCATCGGGATTGAATACTAAAGGCACAATGACGACTTATATACAAGAGGAGTAAGGCTTCTAAGAGTTTGCGCTTTGAGCCTTTCCTGGGAGAGCAGTATTAGATTCCGATGCACCACTGCAGGTTCACTGTATCCCTTGGACTTTCACATTGACGATCAAACACAAAAATTGCATCGGGATTGAATATAAAGGGCACAATGCAGACTTAACAAGAAGGAAAGTAATTATTCTAAGAGTTTCTGCTTTGAGCCTTTCCTGGGAGAGCAGTATTAGATTTCGATGCACCACTGTTGGTTTACTGCATCTCTTGGACCTTCACATTGACAATGAAACACAGAAATTGCACCTGGATTGAATGCAAAACGCACAATGCCGACTTAACTATAAGAAAAGTAACTGTTCTAAGAGTTTGTGTTTTGAGCCTTTCCTGGGAGAGTAGTATTAGATTCCGATGCAACACTGCAGGTTTACTGTATACCTTGCAGCTTCACATTTACGATGAAACACAGAAATTGCATCTGGATTGAACAGAAAAGTCACAATGCCGAATTATATACAAGGGAAGTAACTCTTCTAAGAGGTTGTGCCTTGAGCCTTTCCTGGGAGAGCAGTATTACATTCCGATGCACCATTGCATGTTTACTATATCCCTTGGACCTCCACAATGACGATGAAACACAGAAGTTGCGTTAGGATGGAATGCAAAAGGCACAATGCCGACTTACATGCAAGAGGAGTACCTCTTCTAACAGTTTGTGCTTTGGGCCATACCTGGGAGAGCTGTATTAGGTTCCGATGTACCACTGCAGGTTTTCTGTATCCCTTGACCTTCACATTGACGATGAAACACTGAAATTACATCGGGATTCAATACAAAAGGCACAATGCAAACTTAACTACAAGAAAAGTAACTCTTCTAATAGGTTGTGCTTTGAGCTTTTCCTGGGACAGCAGTACTAGATTCCGATGCACCACTGCAGGTTTCCTGTATCCCTTGGACCTTCACATTGACGATGAAACAGAAATTGCATCGGGATTGAATACAAAAGGCAAAATGCCGACTTATATACAAGAGGAGTAACTCTTCTAAGAGCTTGTGCTACGATCCTTTCCTGGGAGACCAGTATTAGACTCCGATGTACCACTGCATGTTTACTGTATCCATTGGACATTCACAATGACCATGAAACACAGAAATTCCATCGTGATTGAATACAAAAGGCACAATGCCGACATATATACAAGAGGGGTAATTCTTCTAAGAGTTTGTGCTTTGAGACTTTCCTGAGAGACCAGTATTAGATTCTGATGCACCACTGCAGGTTTACTGTGTCCCTTGGACATTCACATTGGCCATGGAACACAGAAATTGCTTCGGGATTGAATACAAGAGGCACAATGCCGATTTACATGCAAGAGGAATATCCCTTCTAATAGTTTGTGCTTTGAGCCTTTCCTGGGAGAGCAGTATTAGATTCCGATGCACCACTGCAGGTTTACTGTATCCCTTGGACCTTCTCATTGAAGATGAAACACAGATATTGCATCGCGATTGAATACAAAAGGAAAAATTCCGACTTATATACAACAGGAGTAACTCTTCTAAGAGTTTGTGCTTTGAGCCTTTCCTGGGGGAGCAGTATTAGAAACCGATGCACCACTGTTGGTTTACTATATCCCTTGGCCTTCACATTGACGATGAAACACAGATATTGCATCGGGATGAATACGAAAGGCACAATGCCGACTCATATACAAGAGGTGTAACTCTTCTAAGAGTTTGTGCTTTGAGCCTTTCCTGGGAATGCAGTATTAGATTCCTATGAACCTCTGTAGGTTTACTGCATCCCTTGGACGTTCACATAGACGATGAAACGCAGAAATTGCATCTGGAAAGAATGCAAAACGCACAATGCCGACTTGACTATAAGAAAAGTAACTCTTCTAAGAGTTTGTGTTTTGAGCCTTTCTTGGGAGAGAAGTATTAGATTCCGATCCACCACTGCAGGTTTAATGTATCCATAGGACATTCACATTGACGATGAAACACAGAAATTGCATCGTGACTGAATACAAAATGCATAATGCCGAGATATATACAAGAGGGGTAATTCATCTAAGAGTTAGTGTTGTGAGCCTTTCCTGTGATACCAGTATTACAAACCGATGCACCCCTGTAGGTTTACTGTATCCCTTGGACCTTCACATTGACGATGAAACCCAGAATTGCATCGGAATTGAATACAAAATGCACAATTCCGACTTATATACAAGAAATGTAACTCTTCTACGAGTTTGTGCTGTGAGCCTTTCCTGGGAGGTCAGTATACGATACAATGCCAACTTTCATACAAGCGCAGTAACTCTTCTAATAGTTTGATTTTTGAGTCTTTCCTGGGAGAGCAGTATTAGATTCCGATTCACCACAGCAGATTTACTGTATACCAGACCTCCACAATGACGATGAAACACAGAAATTGCATCCGGATTGAATATAAAAAGCACAATGCTGACTTGTATACAAGAGGAGGAACACTTGTAAGAGCTTGTGCTTTGAGCCTTTCCTGAGAGAACAGTATTAGATTCCGATGCACTCCACCAGGTTTACTGTATCCCTTGGACCTTCACTTTGACGATGAATCACAGAAAGTCCATCTTACATACATACATACAAGCGGAGTAACTCTTCTAAGAATTTGTCCATTGAGTCTATCCTGTGATAGCAGTATTAGATTCCGATGCATCGCTGCAGGTTTACTGTGTCCCTAGGACATTCATATTGACGGATAAACACAGAAATTGCAACGGGATTGAATATAAAGTGCAGAATGACGACTTAACAACAGGAAAAGTAACTGTTCTAAGAGTTAATGCTTTGAGCCTTTCCTGGAAGAGCAGTATTAGATTCCGATGCACCACTGCAGGTTTACTGTATCCCTTGGACCTCCACAATGACGATGAAACACAGGAATTGCATCGGGATTGAATAGAAAAGGCACAATCACGACTTATATTCAAGAGGAGTAACCCTACTAAGAGTTTGTGCTTTAAGCCTTCCCTGGAAGATCAGTATGAGATTCCGATGCACCACTGCAGGATTGCCGTTTCTCTAGGACCTTCCCATTGACGATGAAATACATAAATTGCATCGGGATTGATTACAAATGGCACAATGCCGACTTATATTCAAGAGGAGTAACTCTTCAAAGAGTTTGTGCTTTGAGCCTTTGCTGGGAGAGCAGTATTAGATTCCGATGCACCACTGCAGGGTTACTGTGTCCCTTGGACCTTCACATTGACGATGAAACTCAGACATTGCATCGGGATTGAATACAAAAGACACAATAACGAATTATATGCAAGAGGATTAACTCTTCTAAGAGTTTGAACTTTGAGTCTTTCCTGGAAGAGTAGTATTACGTTCCGATGCAGCACTGCAGATTTACCGTATCCCTTGGACCTCCACATTGACGATGAAACACAGAAATTGCATCGGGATTGAATAGAAAAGGCAAAATGCCGAATTTTATGCACGAGGAGTGTCTCTTCTAAGAGTTTGTGCTTTGAGCCTCTCCTGGGACAGCAGTTTAGCTTCCGACGCACCACCTCATGTTTACTGTATCCCTTGGACCTTCACAAGGACGATGAAACACAGAAATTGAGTTAGGATTGAATTCAAATGCAGAGCGGCGGATTACATGCAGGAGGAGTATCTCATCTAATAGTTTGTGCTTTGAGCCTTTCCTGGGGGAGCAATATTAGATACCGATGCACCACGGCAAGTTTCCTGTATCCCTTAGACCTTCACATTGACGATGAATCATAGAAATTGCATCGGGATTGAATACAAAAGGCAAAATGCCGATTTATATACAAGAGGACTAACTCTTCTAAGAGCTTGTTCTTTGAGCCTTTCCTGGGAGTAAGTATTAGATTCCGATGCACCACTGCATGTTTACTGTATGCACTAGAGTTTTCATTGACGATGAAACACAGAAATTGCATCGTGATATATAAAAAAAATTCACAATGCCGACTTCAATACAAGAAAAGTAACTCTTATACGAGTTTGTGCTTGTAGCGTTACCTGGGAGATCAGTATAAGATTCCGATGCACCACTGCAGGTTCACTGTATCCCTTGGACCTTCACATTGATGATGGGACACAGTAATTGCGTCGGGATTGAGTATATAAACCACAATGCTGACATATATACCAGAGGAGGAACACCTCTAAGAGTATGTGCTTTGAGCCTTTGCTGAGAGGCCAGCATTAGATTCCGATGCACCACTGCAGGTTTACTGTATCCCTTGGAGCTTCACATTGACGACGAAACACAGAAACTGCATCGGCATTTAATTAAAAAGCCACAAGGCAGACCTATATACAAGAGGAGTATCTCTTCTAAGAGTTTGTGCTGTATGCCTTTCTTGGGAGCGCAGTATTAAACAACGATGCACCGCTACAGGTTTGCTGTATCCCCTGGACCTTCACTTGGACGATGAAACACCGAAATTGCATCGGGATTGAATACAAAAGGCAAAATGCCGACTTAACTATAACAAAAGTAACTCATCTATGAGTTTGTGCTTTGAGCCTTTCCTGGGAGAGCAGTATTAGGTTCCGATGCACCACAGCAGTTTTACTGTATCCCTTGGCATTCAAATTGACGATGAAACACAAAAATTGCATCGGGATTGAATATAGAAGGCACAATGCCTACTTAACTATAAGAAAAGTAACTCATCTATGAGTTTGTGCTTTGAGCCTTTGCTGGGAGAGCAGTATTAGATTCCGATGCACCACAGCAGTTTTACTGTATCCCTTTGCTTTCAAATTGACGATGAAACATAGAAATTGCATCGGGATTGAATACAAAAGTCACAATGCCGACTTAACTATTAGAAAAGTAACTATCTATGAGTTTGTGCTGTGAGCCTTTCCTGGGAGGTCAGTATAAGTTTCCGATGCACGAGTGCAGGTTTCCTGAATCCATTTACTCTCACATTGACGATGAAATTCAGAAATTGCATTGGGATTGAATACAAAAGGCACAATGCCAACTTCCATACAAGCGCAGTAGCTCTTCTAATAGTTTGATTTTTGAGTCTTTCCTGGGAGAGCAGTATTAGATTCCGTTTCACCACTGCAGATTTATAGCATACCAGACCTCCACAATGACGATGAAACACAGAAATTGCATCGGGATTGAATATAAAAAGCACAATGCTGACTTGTATACAAGAGGAGGAACACTTGTAAGAGCTTGTGCTTTGACCCTTTCCTGGGAGACCAGTATTAGATTCCGATGCACCACTTCATGTTTACTGTATCCTATGGACCATTACAAAGTCGATGAAACACAGAAATTGCATTAGGATTGAATTCAATAGGCAGAGTGGCGCCTTACATGCAAGTGGAGTATCTCATCTAATAATTTGTGCTCTGAGCATTTTCTGGGGGAGCAATATTAGATCCCGATGCACCACTGCAGGTTTCCTGTATCTCTTAGTCCTTCACACTGACAATGAAACATAGAAATTGCGTCGGGATTGAATACAAAATTCAGAAAGCTGACTTATATACAAGGGGAGAAACTGTTCTAAGAGCTTGTTCTTTGAGCCTTTCCTGGGAGACCAGTATTAGATTCCGATGCACCACTGCATGTTTACTGTATCCATTGGACCTACTCATTGCCGATGAAACACAGAAATTGCATCGGGATTCAATACAGAAGACACAATGCCGAATTATATACAAGAGGATTAACTCTTCTAAGTGTTTGTGCTTTGATCCTTTCCTGTGAGAGCAGTATTAGATGCCGATCCACCACTGCAGGTTTACTGTATCCATCGGACCTTCGCATTGGCGATGTAACACAGAAATTGCTTCGGTATTTAATACAAAAGGCAGAATGCCGACTTACATACAAGAGGAGTAAAGCTTCAAAGAGTTTGTGCTTTGTGCCTTTCCTCGGAGAGCAGTATTAGAGTCCGATGTACCACTGCAGGTTTACTGTATCCCTTGGACATTCACATTGACGATGAAACACAGAAATTGCTTCGGGACTGAATGGAAACGGCACAATGCCGAATTATATACAAGAGGAGTAACTCTTTGAACCTTTCCTGTGTCACCAGTTTTACATTCCGATGCACCTCTGCAGGTTTACTGTATCCCTTGGACCTTCACATTGACGATGTAACACAGAAATTGCATCGGCATTTAATAAAAAAAGGCACAATGCCAACTTTTATAAAACAGGAGTAACTCTTCTAAGAGTTTGTGCTTTGAGGCTTTCCTAGGAGAGCAGTATTAGACACCGATGCACCACTACAGGTTTACTGTATCCCCTGTACCTTCACTTAGACGATGAAACACAGAAAGTCCTTCGGGAGTAAATACAAGAGGCACAATGCCGACTTACATACAAGCGGAGTAACTCTTCTAAGAATTTGTGCATTGAGTCTTTCCTGTGATAGCAGTATTAGATTCCGATGCATCGCTCCAGGTTTACTGTGTTCCTAGGGCGTTCACATTGACGGATAAACACAGAAACGGGATTCAATATAAAGGGCAGAATGACGACTTAACAACAAGAAAAGTAACTGTTCTAAGAGTTAATGCTTTGAGCCTTTCCTGGGAGATCAGTATAAGATTTCGATGCGCCACTGTAGGTTTACTGTATCCCTCGGCTTTCAAATTGACGATGAAACATAGAAGTTGCATCTGGATTGAGCACAAAAGGCACAATACCGACTTACATGCAAGAGGAGTAACCTTTCTAAGAGTTTGTGCTTTCAGCCTTCCCTGGGAGAGCAGATTCAGATTCCGATGCACCACTGCAGGTTTATTGTATCCCTTGGACCTTCACATAGACGATGAAACACAGAAATTGCATCAGGGTAGAGAAACAAAAGGCACAATGCCGATTTACATACAAGAGGAGTTGCTCTTCTAATACGTTGTGCATTGTGCATTTCCTGGGAGAGCAGTATTAGCTTCCGATGCACCACTGTAGGTTTATCGTATTTCTTCGACGTTCACATTGACGACGAAACACAGAAATTGCATCGGCATTTAATTAAAACGCCACAAGGCCGACTTATATACAAGAGGAGTAACTCTTCTAATAGTTTGTGCTTTGAGCCATTCCTGGTAGAACAGTATTACACAATGATGCACCACTACAGGTTTACTGTATCCCTTGGACCTTCACATTGTCGATGGAACACAGAAGTTAAATCGGGATTGAATACCAAAGGCACAATGCCGACATACATTCAAGTCGAGTGACTCCTGAAATGTTTTGTGCTTTGAGCGTTTCCTGGGAGAGCAGTATTAGATTCCGATGCACCACTGCAGGTTTACTGTATCCCTTGGACCTTCCCATTGAGGTAGAGACACAGAAATTGCATCGGGATTGAATATAAAAAGCACAATGCTGACTTGTATACAAGAGGAGGAACACTTGTAAGAGCTTGTGCTTTGAGCTTTTCCTGGGAGAGCAGTATTACTTTCCGATGCACCACTGCAGGTTTACTGTATCCCTTGGACCTTCACATTGATGATGAGACACAGTAATTGCGTCCGGAATGAGTATATAAAGCACAATGCTAACTTATATATCAGAGGAGGAACACTTCTAAGAGTTTGTGCTTTGAGCCTATGCTGGGAGACCAGTATTAGATTCCGATGCACCACTGCAGGTGTACTGTATCCCTTGGACCTTCACATTGACGATGAAACACAGAAATTGCATCGGGAATAAATACAAAAGGCACAATGCCGACTTACATACAAGACGAGTAGCTCTTCTAATACGTTGTTCTTTGAGCATTTCCTGAGAGACCAGTATTAGATTCCGATGCACCACTGCAGCTTTACTGTATCCCTTGGACCTTCACATTGACGACGAAACACAGAAATTGCATGGGCATTTAATTAAAAAGCCACAAGGCCGACTTATATACAAGAGGAGTATGTCTTCTAAGAGTTTGTGCTTTGAGCCTTTCTTGGGAGCGCGGTATTAAACAACGAAGCGCCTCTATAGGTTTGCTGTATCCCCTTGACCTTCACTTTGACGATGAAACACCGAAATTGCATCGGGATTGAATACAAAAGGCAGAATGCCGACTTAACTATATGAATAATAACTCATCTACGAGTTTTTGCTTTGAGCCTTTCCTGGGAGAGTAGTATTAGATTCCGATGCACCACAGCAGTTTTACTGTATCCCTTGGCTTTCAAATTGACGATGAAACACATAAATTGCATAGGGATTGAATACAAAGGCACAATGCCGACTTAACTATAAGAAAAGTTCCTCATCTATGAGTTTGTTCTTTGAGCCTTTCCTGGGAGAGCAGTATTAGATTCCGATGCACCACAGCAGTTTTACTGTATCCCTTGGCTTTCAAATTGACGATGAAACACAGAAATTGAATCGGGATTGAATACAAAAGGCACATTGCCGACTTAACTATAAGAAAAGTAACTCATCTACGAGTTTGGGATTTGAGCCTTTCGTGGGAGAGCAGTATTAAATTCCGATGCATCGCAGCAGTTTTACTGTATCCCCTGGCTTTCAAATTGACGATGAAACCCAGAAATAGCATAGGGATTGAATACAAAAGGCACAATGCCGACTTAACCATAAGAAAAGGAACTCATCTATGAGTTTGCGCTTTGAGCCTTTTCTGGGAGAGCAGTATTAGATTCCGATGCACCGCAGCAGTTTTACTGTATCCCTTGGCTTTCAAATTGACGATGAAACGCAGAAATTGCATCGGGATTGAATACAAATGGCACAATGCCGACTTACCTATAAGAAAAGTAACTCATCTATGAGTTTGTGCTTTGAGCCTTTCCTGGGAGAGCAGTATTAGATTCCGATTCACCACAGCAGTTTTACTGTATCCCTTGGCTTGCAAATTGACGATGAAACACAGAAATTGAATCGGGATTGAATACAAAAGGCACATTGCCGACTTAACTATAAGAAAAGTAACTCATCTACGAGTTTGGGATTTGAGCCTTTCGTGGGAGAGCAGTATTAGATTCCGATGCACCACAGCAGTTTTACTGTATCCCTTGGCTTTCAAATTGACGATGAAACACAGAAATTGAATCGGGATTGAATACAAAGGGCACATTGCCGACTTAACTATAAGAAAATTAACTCATCTATGAATTTGTGCGTTGAGCTTTTCCTGGGAGAGCAGTATTAGATTCCGACGCACCACAGCAGTTTTACTGTATCCCTCGGCTTTCAAATAGACGATGAAACACAGAAATTGCATCGGGATTTAATAAAAAAGGCACAATGCCGACTTAGCTATAAGATAAGTAACTCATCTATGAGTTTGTGCTTCGAGCCTTCCCTGGCAGAGCAGTGTTAGATTCCGATGCACCACTGCAGGTTTACTCTATCCCTTGGACCTTCACATTGACGGGGAAACACAGAAATTGCATCGGGAATAAATACAAAAGGCACAATGCCGACTTTCATACAAGAAGAGTAGCTCTTCTAATAAGTTGTGCTTTGAGCATTTCCTGGGAGACTAGTATTAGATTCCGATGCACCACTGCAGCTTTACTGTATCCCTTGGACCTTCACATTGACGACGAAACACAGAAATTGCATGGGCATTTAATTAAAAAGCCACAAGGCCGACTTATAAACAAGAGGAGTATCTCTTCTAAGAGTTTGTGCTTTGAGCCTTTCTTGGGAGCGCGGTATTAAACAACGATGCACCTCTATAGGTTTGCTGTATCCCCTTGACCTTCACTTTGACGATGAAACACCGAAATTGCATCGGGATTGAATACAAAAGGCACAATGCCGATTTAACTATAAGAAAAGTACCTCATCTATGAGTTTGTTCTTTGAGCCTTTCCTGGGAGAGCAGTATTAGATTCCGAAGCACCACAGCAGTTTTACTGTATCCCTTGGCTTTCAAATTGACGATGAAACACAGAAATTGCATCGGGATTGAATACAAAAGGCACAATGCCGACTTAGCTATAAGAAAAGTAACTCATCTATGAGTTTGTGTTTTGAGCCTTTGCTGGGAGAGCAGTATTAGATTCCGATGCACCGCAGCAGCTTTACTGTATCCCTTGGCTTTCAAATTGACGATGAAACACAGAAATTGCATTGGGATTGAATACAAAGGGCACAATGCCGACTTAACTATAAGAAAAGTAACTCATCTATGAGTTTGTGCTTTGAGCCTTTCCTGGGAGAGCAGTATTAGATTCCGGTGCATCACAGCAGTTTTACTGTATTCCTTGGCTTTCAAATTGACGATGAAACACAGAAATTGCTTCGGGATTGAATACTAAAAGCACAATGCCGACTTAACTATATGAATAGTAACTCGTCTACGAGTTTTTGCTTTGTGCCTTTCCTGGGACAGTAGTATTAGTTTCCGATGCACCACAGCAGTTTTACTGTATCCCTTGGCTTTCAAATTGACGATGAAACACATAAATTGCATAGGGATTGAATACAAATGGCACAATGCCGACTTAACTATAAGAAAAGTACCTCATCAATGAGTTTGTTCTTTGACCCTTTCCCGGGAGAGCAGTATTAGATTCCGATGCACCACAGGAGTTTTACTGTATCCCTTGGCTTTCAAATTGACGATGAAACACAGAAATTGCATCGGGATTGAATACAAAAGGCACATTGCCGACTTAACTATAAGAAAAGTAACTCATCTATGAGTTTGCGATTTGAGGCTTTCCTGGGAGAGCAGTATTAGATTCCTATGCACCACAGCAGTTTTACTGTATCCCTTGGCTTTCAAATTGACGATGAAGCAAAGAAATAGCATCGGGATTGAATACAAAAGGCACAACGCCGACTTAACTATATGAATAATAACTCATCTATGAGTTTGTGCTTTGAGCCTTTCCTGGGATAGCAGTATTAGATTCCGATGCACCACAGTAGTTTTACTGTATCCCTTGGCTTTCAAATTGACGATGAAACACAGAAATTACATAGGGAATGAATACAAAAGTCACAATGCCGACTTAACTATATGAATAGTAACTCATCTATGAGTTTGTGCTTTGAGCCTTTCCTGGGAGAGCAGTATTAGATTCCGATGCACCACAGCAGTTTTACTGTATCCCTTGGCTTTCAAATTGACGATGAAACACATAAATTGCATAGGGATTGAATACAAAAGGCACAATGCCGACTTAACTATAAGAAAAGTTCCTCATCTATGAGTTTGTTCTTTGAGCCTTTCCTGGGAGAGCAGTATTAGATTCCGATGCACCACAGCAGTTTTACTGTATCCCTTGGCTTTCAAATTGACGATGAAACACAGAAATTGAATCGGGATTGAATACAAAAGGCACATTGCCGACTTAACTATAAGAAAAGTAACTCATCTACGAGTTTGGGATTTGAGCCTTTCGTGGGCGAGCAGTATTAAATTCCGATGCATCGCAGCAGTTTTACTGTATCCCCTGGCTTTCAAATTGACGATGAAACCCAGAAATAGCATCGGGATTGAATACAAAAGGCACAATGCCGACTTAACCATAAGAAAAGGAACTCATCTATGAGTTTGCGCTTTGAGCCTTTTCTGGGAGAGCAGTATTAGATTCCGATGCACCGCAGCAGTTTTACTGTATCCCTTGGCTTTCAAATTGACGATGAAACACAGAAATTGCATCGGGATTGAATACAAATGGCACAATGCCGACTTACCTATAAGAAAAGTAACTCATCTATGAGTTTGTGCTTTGAGCCTTTCCTGGGAGAGCAGTATTAGATTCCGATTCACCACAGCAGTTTTACTGTATCCCTTGGCTTGCAAATTGACGATGAAACACAGAAATTGAATCGGGATTGAATACAAAAGGCACATTGCCGACTTAACTATAAGAAAAGTAACTCATCTACGAGTTTGGGATTTGAGCCTTTCGTGGGAGAGCAGTATTATATTCCGATGCACCACAGCAGTTTTACTGTATCCCTTGGCTTTCAAATTGACGATGAAACACAGAAATTGAATAGGGATTGAATACAAAGGGCACATTGCCGACTTAACTATAAGAAAAGTAACTCATCTATGAATTTGTGCGTTGAGCTTTTCCTGGGAGAGCAGTATTAGATTCCGACGCACCACAGCAGTTTTACTGTATCCCTCGGCTTTCAAATAGACAATGAAACACAGAAATTGCATCGGGATTGAATACAAAAGGCACAATGCCGACTTAGCTATAAGAAAATTAACTCATCTATGAATTTGTGCGTTGAGCTTTTCCTGGGAGAGCAGTATTAGATTCCGACGCTTCACAGCAGTTTTACTGTATCCCTCGGCTTTCAAATAGACGATGAAACACAGAAATTGCATCGGGATTTAATAAAAAAGGCACAATGCCGACTTAGCTATAAGATAAGTAACTCATCTATGAGTTTGTGCTTCGAGCCTTCCCTGGCAGAGCAGTGTTAGATTCCGATGCACCACTGCAGGTTTACTCTATCCCTTGGACCTTCACATTGACGGGGAAACACAGAAATTGCATCGGGAATAAATACAAAAGGCACAATGCCGACTTTCATACAAGAAGAGTAGCTCTTCTAATAAGTTGTGCTTTGAGCATTTCCTGGGAGACTAGTATTAGATTCCGATGCACCACTGCAGCTTTACTGTATCCCTTGGACCTTCACATTGACGACGAAACACAGAAATTGCTTGGGCATTTAATTAAAAAGCCACAAGGCCGACTTATAAACAAGAGGAGTATCTCTTCTAAGAGTTTGTGCTTTGAGCCTTTCTTGGGAGCGCGGTATTAAACAACGATGCACCTCTATAGGTTTGCTGTATCCCCTTGACCTTCACTTTGACGATGAAACACCGAAATTGCATCGGGATTGAATACAAAAGGCACAATGCCGACTTAACTATAAGAAAAGTACCTCATCTATGAGTTTGTTCTTTGAGCCTTTCCTGGGAGAGCAGTATTAGATTCCGAAGCACCACAGCAGTTTTACTGTATCCCTTGGCTTTCAAATTGACGATGAAACACAGAAATTGCATCGGGATTGAATACAAAAGGCACAATGCCGACTTAGCTATAAGAAAAGTAACTCATCTATGAGTTTGTGTTTTGAGCCTTTGCTGGGAGAGCAGTATTAGATTCCGATGCACCGCAGCAGTTTTACTGTATCCCTTGGCTTTCAAATTGACGATGAAACACAGAAATTGCATCGGGATTGAATACAAAGGGCACAATGCCGACTTAACTATAAGAAAAGTAACTCATCTATGAGTTTGTGCTTTGAGCCTTTCCTGGGAGAGCAGTATTAGATTCCGGTGCATCACAGCAGTTTTACTGTATTCCTTGGCTTTCAAATTGACGATGAAACACAGAAATTGCTTCGGGATTGAATACTAAAAGCACAATGCCGACTTAACTATATGAATAGTAACTCGTCTACGAGTTTTTGCTTTGTGCCTTTCCTGGGACAGTAGTATTAGTTTCCGATGCACCACAGCAGTTTTACTGTATCCCTTGGCTTTCAAATTGACGATGAAACACATAAATTGCATAGGGATTGAATACAAATGGCACAATGCCGACTTAACTATAAGAAAAGTACCTCATCAATGAGTTTGTTCTTTGACCCTTTCCCGGGAGAGCAGTATTAGATTCCGATGCACCACAGGAGTTTTACTGTATCCCTTGGCTTTCAAATTGACGATGAAACACAGAAATTGCATCGGGATTGAATACAAAAGGCACATTGCCGACTTAACTATAAGAAAAGTAACTCATCTATGAGTTTGCGATTTGAGGCTTTCCTGGGAGAGCAGTATTAGATTCCTATGCACCACAGCAGTTTTACTGTATCCCTTGGCTTTCAAATTGACGATGAAGCAAAGAAATAGCATCGGGATTGAATACAAAAGGCACAACGCCGACTTAACTATATGAATAATAACTCATCTATGAGTTTGTGCTTTGAGCCTTTCCTGGGAGAGCAGTATTAGATTCCGATGCACCACAGTAGTTTTACTGTATCCCTTGGCTTTCAAATTGACGATGAAACACAGAAATTACATAGGGAATGAATACAAAAGTCACAATGCCGACTTAACTATATGAATAGTAACTCATCTATGAGTTTGTGCTTTGAGCCTTTCCTGGGAGAGCAGTATTAGTTTGCGATGCACCACTGCAGGTTCACTGTATCCCTTGGACCTTCACATTGATGATGAGACACTAATTGCGTCGGGAATGAGTATATAAAGCACAATGCTGACTTATATACCAGAGGAGGTACACGTCTAAGAGTTTGTGCTTTGAGCCTTTGCTGGCAGACCAGTATTAGATTCCGATGCACCACTGCAGGTTTACTGTATCCCTTGGACCTTCACATTGACGATGAAACACAGAAATTGCATTGGGAATAAATACAAAAGGCACCATGCCGACTTACATACAAGAGGATTAGCTCTTCTAATACGTTGAGGTTTGAGCATTTCCTGGGAGATCAGTATTAGATTCTGATGCACCACTGCAGGTTTACTGTATCCGTTGGACCTTCACATTGACGACGAAACACAGAAATTGCATGGGCATTTAATTAAAAAGCCACAAGGCCGACTTATATACAAGAGGAGTATCTCTTCTAAGAGTTTGTGCTTTGAGCCTTTCTTGGGAGCGCGGTATTAAACAACGAAGCACCTCTATAGGTTTGCTGTATCCCCTTGACCTTCACTTTGACGATGAAACACCTAAATTGCATCGGGATTGAATACAAAAGGCACAATGCCGACTTAACTATAAGAAAAGTAACTCATCTATGAGTTTGTGCTCTGTGCCTTTCCTGGGAGAGCAGTATTAGGTTCCGATGCACTACAGCAGTTTTACTGTATCCCATGGCTTTCTAATTGACGATGAAACACAGAAATTGAATCGGGATTGAATACAAAAGGCACATTGCCGGCTTAACTATAAGAAAAGTAACTCATCTATGAGTTTGGGATTTGAGCCTTTCGTGGGAGAGCAGTATTAAATTCCGATGCACCGCAGCAGTTTTACTGTATCCCCTGGCTTTCAAATTGACGATGAGACCCAGAAATAGCATCGGGATTGAATACAAAAGGCACAATGCCGACTTAACCATAAGAAAAGGAACTCATCTATGAGTTTGTGCTTTGAGCCTTTCCTGGGAGAGCAGTATTAGATTCCGATGCACCGCAGCAGTTTTACTGTATCCCTTGGCTTTCAAATTGACGATGAAACACAGAAATTGCATCGGGATTGAATACAAATGGCACAATGCCGACATAACTATAAGAAAAGTAACTCATCTATGAGTTTGTGCTTTGAGCCCTGCCTGGGAGCGCAGTATTAGATTCCGATGCACCACAGCATTTTTGCTGTATCCCTTGGCTTTCAAATTGACGATGAAACACAGAAATTGCATCGGGATTGAATACAAAAGACACAATGCAGACTTAACTATAAGAAAAGTTCCTCATCTATGAGTTTGTGCTTTGAGCCTTTCCTGGGAGAGCAGTATTAGATTCCGATGCACCACAGCAGTTTTACTGTATCCCTTGGCTTTCAAATTGACGATGAAACACAGAAATTGCAACGGGTTTGAATACAAAAGGCACAATGCCGACTTAACTATAAGAAAAGTACCTCATCTATGTGTTTGTGCTTTGAGCCGTTCCTGGGAGAGCAGTATTAGATTCCGATGCACCACAGCAGTTTTACTGTATCCCTTGGCTTTCAAATAGACGATGAAACACAGAAATTGCATCGGGATTGAATACAAAAGGCACAATGGCGACTTAGCTATAAGATAAGTAACTCATCTATGACTTTGTGCTTCGAGCCTTCCCTGGGAGAGCAGTGTTAGATTCCGATGCACCACACCAGTTTTACTGTATCCCTTGGCTTTCAAATTGACGGTTAAACACAAAAATTGCATCGGGATATAATACAAAGGGCACAATGCCGACTTAACTATATGAATAGTAACACATCTACGAGTTTTTGCTTTGAGCCTTTCCTGGGAGTGTAGTATTAGATTCCGATGCACCACAGCAGTTTTACTGTATCCCTTGGGTTTCAAATTGTCGATGAAACACATAAATTGCATCGGTATTGAATACAAAAGGCTCAATGCCGATTTAACTATAAGAAAAGTAACTCATCTATGAGTTTGTGCTTTCAGCCTTTCCTGGGAGAGCAGTATTAGATTCCCATGCAACACAGCAATTTTACTGTATCCCTTGGCTTTCAAATTGACGATGAAACACAGAAATTGCATCGGGATTGATTACAAAAGGCACAATGCCGACTTAACTATAAAAAAAGTAACTCATCTATGAGTTTGGGATTTGAGCCTTTCCTGGGAGAGCAGTATTAGATTCCGATGCACCGCAGCAGTTTTACTGTATCCCTTGGCTTTCAAATTGACGATGAAACACAGAAATTGCATCGTGATTGAATACAAAAGGCACAATGCCGACTTAACCATAAGAAAAGTAACTCATCTATGAGTTTGTGCTTTGAGCCTTTCCTGGGAGAGCAGTAATAGATTCCGATGCACCACAGTAGTTTTACTGTATCGCTTGGCTTTCAAATTGACGATGAAACACAGAAATTGCATAGGGAATGAATACAAAAGGCACAATGCCGACTTAACTACATGAATAGTAACTCATCTATGAGTTTGTGCTTTGAGCCTTTCCTGGGAGAGCAGTATTAGATTCCGATGCACCACAGCTGTTTTACTGTATCCCTTGGGTTTCCAATTGACGATGAAACACAGAAATAGCATCGGGATTGAATAAAAAAGGCACAATGCCGACTTAACTATATGAATAATAAATCATCTACGAGTTTGTGCTTTGAGCCTTTCCTGGGAGAGCAGTATTAGATTCCGATGCACCACAGCAGTTTTACTGTATCCCTTGGCTTTCAAATTGACGATGAAGCACAGAAATTGCATCGGGATTGAATACAAAAGGCACAATGCAGACTTAACTATAAGAAAAGTACCTCATCTATGAGTTTGTGCTTTGAGCCTTTCCTGGGAGAGCAGTATTAGTTTCCGATGCACCACTGCAGGTTCACTGTATCCCTTGGACCCTCACATTGATGATGAGACACTAATTTCGTCGGGAATGAGTATATAAAGCACAATGCTGACTTATATACCAGAGGAGGTACACGTCTAAGAGATTGTGCTTCGAGCCTTTGCTGGGAGACCAGTATTAGATTCCGATGCACCACTGCAGGTTTACTGTATCCCTTCGCTTTCAAATTGACGATGAAACACAGAATTTGCATCGGGATTGAATACAAAAGGCACAATGCAGGCTTAACTATAGAAAAGTACCTCATCTACGAGTTTGTGCTTTGAGCCTTTCCTGGGAGAGCAGTATTAGTTTCCGATGCACCACTGCAGGTTCACTGTATCCCTTGGACCTTCACATTGACGATGAAACACAGAAATTGCATCGGGAATAAATACAAAAGGCACAATGCCGACTTACATACAAGAGGAGTAGCTCTTCTAATACGTTGAGCTTCGAATATTTCCTGGGATACCAGTATTAGATTCCGATGCACCGCTGCAGGTTTACTGTATCCCTTGGACCTTCACATTGACGACGAAACACAGAAATTGCATGGGCATTTAATTAAAAAGCCACAAGGCCGACTTATATACAAGAGGAGTATCTCTTCTAAGAGTTTGTGCTTTGAGCCTTCCTTGGGAGCGCAGTATTAAACAACGAAGCACCTCTATAGGTTTGCTGTATCCCCTTGACCTTCACTTTGACGATGAAACACCGAAATTGCATTGGGATTGAATACAAAAGGCACAATGCCGACTTAACTATAAGAAAAGTAACTCATCTATGAGTTTGTGCTTTGTGCCTTTCCTGGGAGAGCAGTATTTGGTTCCGATGCACTACAGCAGTTTTACTGTATCCCTTGGCTTTCAAATTGTCGATGAAACACAGAAATTGCATCGGGATTGAATACCAAAGGCACAATGCCGACTTAACTATAAGAAAAGTAACTCATCTATGAGTTTGTGATTTGAGCCTTTCCTGGGAGAGCAGTATTAGATTCTGAGGCACCACAGCGGTTTTACTGTATCCCTTGGCTTCCAAATTGACGATGAAACACAGAAATTGCATCACATTTACGATGAAACGCAGAAATTGCATCGGGAATAAATACAAAAGGCACAATGCCGACTTACATACAAGAGGAGTAGCTCTTCTATTACGTTGAGCTTTGAGTATTTCCTGGGATACCAGTATTAGATTCCGATGCACCGCTGCAGGTTTACTGTATCCCTTGGACCTTCACATTGACGACGAAACACAGAAATTGCATAAGCATTTAATTAAAAAGCCACAAGGCCGACTTATATACAAGAGGAGTATCTCTTCTAAGAGTTTGTGCTTTAAACCTTTCTTGGGAGCGCAGTATTAAACAACGAAGCACCTCTATAGGTTTGCTGTATCCCCTTGACCTTCACTTTGACGATGAAACACCGAAATTGCATCGGGATTGAATACAAAAGGCACAATGCCGACTTAACTATAAGAAAAGTAACTCATCTATGAGTTTGTGCTCTGTGGCTTTCCTGGGAGAGCAGTATTAGGTTCCGATGCACTACAGCAGTTTTACTGTATCCCTTGGCTTTCAAATTGACGATGAAACACAGAAATTGAATCGGGATTGAATACAAAAGGCTCATTGCCGACTTAACTATAAGAAAAGATCCTCATCTACGATTTTGGGATTTGAGCCTTTCGTGGGAGAGCAGTATTAAATTCCGATGAACCGCAGCAGTTTTACTGTATCTCCTGGCTTTCAAATTGACGATGAAACCCAGAAATAGCATCGGGATTGAATAAAAAAGGCACAATGCCGACTTAACTATATGAATAATAAATCATCTACGAGTTTGTGCTTTGAGCCTTTCCTGGGAGAGCAGTATTAGATTCCGATGCACCACAGCAGTTTTACTGTATCCCTTGGCTTTCAAATTGACGATGAAACACAGAAATTGCATCGGGATTGAATACAAAAGGCACAATGCAGACTTAACTATAAGAAAAGTACCTCATCTATGAGTTTGTGTTTTGAGCCTTTCCTGGGAGAGCAGTATTAGTTTCCGATGCACCACTGCAGGTTCACTGTATCCCTTGGACCTTCACATTGATGATGAAACACTAATTGCGTCGGGAATGAGTATATAAAGCACAATGCTGACTTATATACCAGAGGAGGTACACGTCTAAGAGTTTGTGCTTTGAGCCTTTGCTGGGAGACCAGTATTAGATTGCGATGCACCACTGCAGGTTTACTGTATCCCTTGGCTTTCAAATTGACGATGAAACACAGAAATTGCATCGGGATTGAATACAAAAGGCACAATTCAGACTTAACTATAAGAAAAGTACCTCATCTATGAGTTTGTGCTTTGAGCCTTTCCTGGGAGAGCAGTATTCGATTCCGATGCACCACAGCAGTTTTACTGTATCCCATGGCTTTCAAATTGACGATGAAACACAGAAATTGCATCGGGAATGAATACTAAAGGCACAATGCCGACTTAACTATATGAATAGTAACTCGTCTACGAGTTTTTGCTTTGAGCCTTTCCTGGGAGAGCAGCATTAGATTCCGATGCACCACAACAGTTTTATTGTATCCCTTGGCTTTCAAATTGACGATGAAACACAGATATTGCATCGGGATTGAATACAAAGGGCACAATGCCGACTTAACTATAAGAAAAGAAACTCATCTATGAGATTGTGCTTTGAGCTTTTCCTGGGAAAGCAGTATTAGATTCCGATGCACCACAGCAGTTTTACTGTATCCCTTGGCTTTCAAATTGACGATGAAACACATAAAATGCATCGAGATTGAATACAAAAGGCACAATGCGGACTTAACTATAAGAAAAGTACCTCATCTATGAGTTTGTGCTTTGAGCCTTTCCTGGGAGAGCAGTTTTAGATTCCGATGCACCACAGCAGTTTCACTGTATCCCTTGGCTTTCAAATAGACGATGAAACACAGAAATTGCATCGGGATTGAATACAAAAGGCACAATGCCGACTTAGCTGTTAGATAAGTATCTCATCTATGAGTTTGTGCTTTGAGGCTTTCCTGGGAGAGCAGTATTAGATTTCGATGCACCACAGCAGTTTTACTGTATCCCTTGGCTTTCAAATTGACGATGAAACACAGAAATTGCATCGGGATTGAATACAAAACGCACAATGCCGACTTAACTGAAATAAAAGTACCTCATCTATGAGTTTGTGCATTGAGACTTTCCTGGGAGATCAGTATTAGTTTCCGATGCACCACTGCAGGTTTACTGTATCCCGTGGACCTTCACATTGATGATGAGACACTAATTGCGTCGGGAATGAGTATATAAAGCACAATTCTGACTTATATACGAGAGGAGGAGAACTTTTAAGAGTTTTTGATTTGAGCCTTTGCTGGGAGACCAGTATTAGATTCCGTTGCACCACTGCAGGTTTATCCCTTGGACCTTCACATTGACGATTAAACACAGAAATTGCATCGGGAATAAATACAAAAGGCACAATGCCGACTTACATACAAGAAGAGTAGCTCTTCTAATAAGTTGTGCTTTGAGCATTTCCTGGGAGAGGAGTATTAGATTCCGATGCACCACAGTAGTTTTACTGTATCCCTTGGCTTTCAAATTGACGATGAAACACAGAAATTGCATAGGGAGTGAATACAAAAGGCACATTGACGACTAAACTATATGAATAGTAACTCATCTATGAGTTTGTTCTTTGAGCCTTTCCTGGGAGAGCAGTATTAGATTCCGATGCACCACAGCAGTTTTACTGTATCCCTTGGGATTCAAATTGACAATGAAAGACAGAAATAGCATCGGGATTGAATAAAAACGGCACAATGCCGACTTAACTATATGAATAATAAATCATCTACGAGTTTGTGCTTTGAGCCTTTCCTGGGAGAGCAGTATTAGATTCCGATGCACCACAGCAGTTTTACTGTATCCCTTGGCTTTCAAATTGACGATGAAACACAGAAATTGCATCGGGATTGAATACGAAAGGCACAATGCAGACTTAACTATAAGAAAAGTACCTCATCTATGAGTTTGTGCTTTGAGCCTTTCCTGGGAGAGCAGTATTAGTTTCCGATGCACCACTGCAGGTTCACTGTATCCCTTGGACCTTCACATTGATGATGAGACACTAATTGCGTCGGGAATGAGTATATAAAGCACAATGCTGACTTATATACCAGAGGAGGTACACGTCTAAGAGTTTGTGCTTCGAGCCTTTGCTGGGAGACCAGTATTAGATTCCGATGCACCACTGCAGGTTTACTGTATCCCTTGGCTTTCAAATTGACGATGAAACACATAAATTGCATCGGGGTTGAATACAAAAGGCACAATGCAGACTTAACTATAAGAAAAGTACCTCATCTATGAGTTTGTGCTTTGAGCCTTTCCTGGGAGAGCAGTATTAGTTTCCGATGCAGCACTGCAGGTTCACTGTATCCCTTGGACCTTCACTTTGACGATGAAACACAGAAATTGCATCGGGAAGAAATACAAAAGGCACAATGCCGACTTACATACATGAGGAGTAGCTCTTCTAATACGTTGAGCTTTAAGTATTTCCTGGGATACCAGTAATAGATTCCGATGCACCGCTGCAGGTTTACTGTATCCCTTGGACCTTCACATTGACGACGAAACACAGAAATTGCATGGGCATTTAATTAAAAAGCCACAAGGCCGACTTATATACAAGAGGAGTATCTCTTCTAAGAGTTTGCGTTTTGAGCCTTTCTTGGGAGCGCAGTATTAAACAACGAAGCACCTCTATAGGTTTGCTGTATCTCCTTGACCTTCACTTTGACGATGAAACACCGAAATTGCATCGCGATTGAATACAAAAGGCACAATGGCGACTTAACTATATGAATAGTAACTCGTCTACGAGTTTTTCCTTTGAGCCTTTCCTGGGAGAGTAGTATTAGATTCCGATGCACCACAGCAGTTTTACTGTATCCTTTGGCTTTCAAATTGACGATGAAACACATAAATTGCATCGGGATTGAATACAAAAGGCACATTGCCGACTTAACTATAAGAAAAGTAACTCATCTACGAGTTTGGGATTTGAGCCTTTCCTGGGAGAGCAGTATTAAATTCCGATGCACCGCAGCAGTTTTACTGTATCCCCTGGCTTTCAAATTGACGATGAAACCCAGAAATAGCATCGGAATTAAACACAAATGGCACAATGCCGACTTAACCATAAGAAAAAAAAACTCATCTATGAGTTTGTGCTTTGAGCCTTTCCTGGGAGAGCAGTATTAGATTCCGATGCAGCGCAGCAGTTTTACTGAATCCCTTGGCTTTCAAATTGACGATGAAACACAGAAATTGCATCGGGATTGAATACAAATGGCACAATGCCGACTTAACTAGAAAAGTAACTCATCTATGAGTTTGCGCTTTGTGCCTTGCCTTGGAGAGCAGTATTAGATTCCGGTGCACCACAGCAGTTTTACTGTATCCCTTGGCTTTCAACTTGACGATGAAACACAGAAATTGCATCGGGATTGAATACAAAAGGCACAATGCCGACTTAACTATAAGAAAAGTACCTCATCTATGTGTTTGTGCTTTAAGCCGTTCCTGGGAGAGCAGTATTAGATTCCGATGCACCACAGCAGTTTTACTGTATCCCTTGGCTTTCAAATTGACGATGAAACACACAAATTGCATCGGGATTGAATACAAAGGGCACAATGCCGACTTAACTATAAGAAAAGTAACTCATCTATGAGTTTATGCTTTAAGCCTTTCATGGGAGAGCAGTATTAGATTCCGATGCACCACAGCAGTTTTACTGTATCCGTTGGCTTTCAAATTGACGATGAAACACAGAAATTGCATCGGGATTGAATACAAAAGGCACAATGTCAACTTAACTATATGAATAGTAACTCATCTACGAGTTTTTGTTTTGAGCCTTTCGTGGGAGTGTAGTATTAGATTCCGATGCACCACAGCAGTTTTACTGTATCCCTTGGGTTTCAAATTGACGATGAAACACAGAAATTTCATCGGGATCGAATACAAATGCACAATGGAGACTTAACTATAAGAAAAGTACCTCATCTATGAGTTTGTGCTTTGAGCGTTTCCTGGGAGAGCTGTATTAGTTTCCGATGCACCACTGCAGGTTCACTGTATCCCTTTGACCTTCACATTGATGATGAGACACTAATTGCGTCGGGAATGAGTATATAAAGCACAATGCTGACCTATATGCCAGAGGAGGTACACGTCTAAGAGTTTGTGCTTTGAGCCTTTGCTAGGAGACCAGTATTAGATTCCGATGCACCACTGCAGGTTTACTGTATCCCTTGGACCTTCACATTGACGATGAAACACAGAAATTACATCGGGAATAAATACAAAAGGCACAATGCCGACTTACATACAAGAGGAGTAGCTCTTCTAATGCGTTGTGCTTTGAGTATTTCCTGGGAGAGCAGTATTAGATTCCGATGCACCACTGCAGGTTTACTGTATCCCTTGGACCTTCACATTGACGACGAAACACAGAAATTGCATGGGCATTTAATTAAAAAGACACAAGGCCGACTTATATACAAGAGAAGTATCTCTTCTAAGAGTTTGTGCTTTGAGCCTTTCTTGGGAGCGCGGTATTAAACAACGAAGCACCTCTATAGGTTTGCTGTATCCCCTTGACCTTCACTTTGACGATGAAACACCGAAATTGCATCGGGATTGAATACAAAAGGCAAAATGCCGACTTAACTATAAGAAAAGTAACTCATCTATGAGTTTGTGCTCTGTGCCTTTCCTGGGAGAGCAGTATTAGGTTCCGATGCACTACAGCAGTTTTACTGTATCCCTTGGCTTTCAAATTGACGATGAAACACAGAAATTGAATCGGGATTGAATACAAAAGGCACATTGCCGACTTAACTATAAGAAAAGTTACTCATCTACGAGTTTGGGATTTGAGCCTTTCGTGGGAGAGCAGTATTAAATTCCGATGCACCGCTGCAGTTTTACTGTACACCCTGGCTTTCAAATTGACGATGAAACCCAGAAATAGCATCGGGATTGAATACAAAAGGCACAATGCCGACTTAACTGAAAGAAAAGTAACTCATCTATGAGTTTGTGCTTTGAGCCTTGCCTGGGAGAGCAGTATTAGATTCCGATGCACCACAGCAGTTTTACTGTATCCCTTGGCTTTCAAATTGACGATGAAACACAGAAATTGATTCGGAATTGAATACAAAGGGCACAATGCCGACATCACTATAAGAAAAGTAACTCATCTATGAGTTTGTGATTTGAGCTTTTCCTGGGAGAGCAGTATTAGATCCCGATGCACCACAGCAGTTTTACTGTACCCCTTGGCTTTCAAATTGACGATGAAACACAGAAATTGCATCGGGATTGAATACAAAAGGCACAATGCCGACTTAACTATAAGAAAAGTACCTCATCTATGAGTTTGTGCTTTGAGCCTTTCCTGGGAGAGCAGTATTAAATTCCGATGCACCACAGCAGTTTTACTGTATCCCTTAGCTTTCAAATAGACGATGAAACACAGAAATTGCATCGGGATTGAATACAAAAGGCACAATGCCGACTTAGCTATAAGATAAATAACTCATCTATGAGTTTGTGCTTCGAGCCTTCCCTGGGAGAGCAGTGTTAGATTCCGATGCACCACACCAGTTTTACTGTATCCCTTGGCTTTCAATATGACGATGAGACACAGAAATTGCATCGGGATTGAATACAAAAGGAACAATGCCGACTTAACTATAAAAAAGTAGCTCATCTATGAGTTTGTGCTTTGAGGCTTTCCTGGGAGAGCAGTATTAGATTACGATGCACCACAGCAGTTTTACTGTATCCCTTGGCTTTCAAATTGACGATGAAACACAGAAATTGCATCGGGATTGAATACAAAATGCACAATGCCGACTTAACTGAAGGAAAAGTACCTCATCTATGAGTTTGTGCATTGAGACTTTCCTGGGAGATCAGTATTAATTTCCGATGCATCACTGCAGGTTTACTGTATACCGTGGACATTCACATTGATGATGAGACACTAATTGCGTCGGGAATGAGTATATAAAGCACAATGCTGACTTATATACCAGAGGAGGAACACTTCTAAGAGTTTGTGCTTTGAGCCTTTGCTGGGAGACCAGTATTAGATTCCGATGCACCACTGCAGGTTTACGCTATCCCTTGGACCTTCACATTGACGATGAAACACAGAAATTGCATCTGGAATAAATACAAAAGGCACAATGCCGACTTACATACAAGAAGAGTAGCTCTTCTAATAAGTTGTGTTTTGAGCATTTCCTGGGAGACCAGTGTTAGATTCTGATGCACCACTGCAGGTTTACTGTATCCTTTGGACCTTCACATTGACGACGAAACACAGAAATTGCATGGGCATTTAATTAAAAAGCCACAAGGCCGACTTATATACAAGAGGAGTATCTCTTCTAAGAGTTTGTGCTTCGAGCCATTCTTGGGAGCGCGGTATTAAACAACGATGCACCTCTATAGGTTTGCTGTATCCCCTTGACCTCCACTTTGACGATGAAACACCGAATTTGCATCGCGATTGAATACAAAAGGCACAATGCCGACTTAACTATAAGAAAAGTACCTCATCTATGAGTTTGTTCTTTGAGCCTTTCCTGGGAGAGCAGTATTAGATTCCGAAGCACCACAGCAGTTTTACTGTATCCCTTGGCTTTCAAATTGACGATGAAACACAGAAATTGCATCGGGATTGAATACAAAAGGCAGAATGCCGACTTAGCTATAAGAAAAGTAACTCATCTATGAGTTTGTGTTTTGAGCCTTTGCTGGGAGAGCAGTATTAGATTCCGATGCACCGCAGCAGTTTTACTGTATCCCTTGGCTTTCAAATTGACGATGAAACACAGAAATTGCATCGGGATTGAATACAAAGGGCACAATGCCGACTTAACTATAAGAAAAGTAACTCATCTATGAGTTTGCGCTTTGAGCCTTTCCTGGGAGAGCAGTATTAGATTCCGGTGCATCACAGCAGTTTTACTGTATTCCTTGGCTTTCAAATTGACGATGAAACACAGAAATTGCTTCGGGATTGAATACTAAAAGCACAATGCCGACTTAACTATATGAATAGTAACTCGTCTACGAGTTTTTGCTTTGTGCCTTTCCTGGGACAGTAGTATTAGTTTCCGATGCACCACAGCAGTTTTACTGTATCCCTTGGCTTTCAAATTGACGATGAAACACATAAATTGCATAGGGATTGAATACAAATGGCACAATGCCGACTTAACTATAAGAAAAGTACCTCATCAATGAGTTTGTTCTTTGACCCTTTCCCGGGAGAGCAGTATTAGATTCCGATGCACCACAGGAGTTTTACTGTATCCCTTGGCTTTCAAATTGACGATGAAGCACAGAAATTGCATCGGGATTGAATACAAAAGGCACAATGCAGACTTAACTATAAGAAAAGTACCTCATCTATGAGTTTGTGCTTTGAGCCTTTCCTGGGAGAGCAGTATTAGTTTACGATGCACCACTGCAGGTTCACTGTATCCCTTGGACCCTCACATTGATGATGAGACACTAATTTCGTCGGGAATGAGTATATAAAGCACAATGCTGACTTATATACCAGAGGAGGTACACGTCTAAGAGATTGTGCTTTGAGCCTTTGCTGGGAGACCAGTATTAGATTCCGATGCACCACTGCAGGTTTACTGTATCCCTTCGCTTTCAAATTGACGATGAAACACAGAAATTGCATCGGGATTGAATACAAAAGGCACAATGCAGACTTAACTATAAGAAAAGTACCTCATCTACGAGTTTGTGCTTTGAGCCTTTCCTGGGAGAGCAGTATTAGTTTCCGATGCACCACAGCAGTTTTACTGTATCCCTTGGCTATCAAATTGACGATGAAACACAGAAATAGCATCGGGATTGATTAAAAAAGGCACAATGCCGACTTAACTATATGAATAATAAATCATCTACGAGTTTGTGCTTTGAGCCTTTCCTGGGAGAGCAGTATTAGATTCCGATGCACCACAGCAGTTTTACTGTATCCCTTGGCTTTCAAATTGACGATGAAACACAGAAATTGCAACGGGTTTGAATACAAAAGGCACAATGCCGACTTAACTATAAGAAAAGTACCTCATCTATGAGTTTGTGCTTTGAGCCTTTCCTGTGAGAGCAGTATTAGTTTGCGATACACCACTGCAGGTTCACTGTATCCCTTGGACCTTCACATTGATGATGAGACACTAATTGCGTCGGGAATGAGTATATAAAGCACAATGCTGACTTATATACCAGAGGAGGTACACGTCTAAGAGTTTGTGCTTTGAGCCTTTGCTGGCAGACCAGTATTAGATTCCGATGCACCACTGCAGGTTTACTGTATCCCTTGGACCTTCACATTGACGATGAAACACAGAAATTGCATCGGGAATAAATACAAAAGGCACCATGCCGACTTACATACAAGAGGATTAGCTCTTCTAATACGTTGAGTTTTGAGCATTTCCTGGGAGACCAGTATTAGATTCTGATGCACCACTGCAGGTTTACTGTATCCCTTGGACCTTCACATTGACGACGAAACACAGAAATTGCATGGGCATTTAATTAAAAAGCCACAAGGCCGACTTATATACAAGAGGAGTATCTCTTCTAAGAGTTTGTGCTTTGAGCCTTTCTTGGGAGCGCGGTATTAAACAACGAAGCACCTCTATAGGTTTGCTGTATCCCCTTGACCTTCACTTTGACGATGAAACACCTAAATTGCATCGGGATTGAATACAAAAGGCACAATGCCGACTTAACTATAAGAAAAGTAACTCATCTATGAGTTTGTGCTCTGTGCCTTCCCTGGGAGAGCAGTATTAGGTTCCGATGCACTACAGCAGTTTTACTGTATCCCATGGCTTTCTAATTGACGATGAAACACAGAAATTGAATCGGGATTGAATACAAAAGGCACATTGCCGGCTTAACTATAAGAAAAGTAACTCATCTATGAGTTTGGGATTTGAGCCTTTCGTGGGAGAGCAGTATTAAATTCCGATGCACCGCAGCAGTTTTACTGTATCCCCTGGCTTTCAAATTGACGATGAAACCCAGAAAGAGCATCGGGATTGAATACAAAAGGCACAATGCCGACTTAACCATAAGAAAAGGAACTCATCTATGAGTTTGTGCTTTGAGCCTTTCCTGGGAGAGCAGTATTAGATTCCGATGCACCGCAGCAGTTTTACTGTATCCCTTGGCTTTCAAATTGACGATGAAACACAGAAATTGCATCGGGATTGAATACAAATGGCACAATGCCGACATAACTATAAGAAAAGTAACTCATCTATGAGTTTGTGCTTTGAGCCCTGCCTGGGAGCGCAGTATTAGATTCCGATGCACCACAGCATTTTTACTGTATCCCTTGGCTTTCAAATTGACGATGAAACACAGAAATTGCATCGGGATTGAATACAAAAGACACAATGCAGACTTAACTATAAGAAAAGTACCTCATCTATGAGTTTGTGTTTTGAGCCTTTCCTGGGAGAGCAGTATTAGATTCCGATGCACCACAGCAGTTTTACTGTATCCCTTGGCTTTCAAATTGACGATGAAACACAGAAATTGCAACGGGTTTGAATACAAAAGGCACAATGCCGACTTAACTATAAGAAAAGTACCTCATCTATGTGTTTGTGCTTTGAGCCGTTCCTGGGAGAGCAGTATTAGATTCCGATGCACCACAGCAGTTTTACTGTATCCCTTGGCTTTCAAATAGACGATGAAACACAGAAATTGCATCGGGATTGAATACAAAAGGCACAATGCCGACTTAGCTATAAGATAAGTAACTCATCTATGACTTTGTGCTTCGAGCCTTCCCTGGGAGAGCAGTGTTAGATTCCGATGCACCACACCAGTTTTACTGTATCCCTTGGCTTTCAAATTGACGGTTAAACACAAAAATTGCATCGGGATTTAATACAAAGGGCACAATGCCGACTTAACTATATGAATAGTAACTCATCTACGAGTTTTTGCTTTGAGCCTTTCCTGGGAGTGTAGTATTAGATTCCGATGCACCACAGCAGTTTTACTGTATCCCTTGGGTTTCAAATTGTCGATGAAACACATAAATTGCATCGGGATTGAATACAAAAGGCTCAATGCCGATTTAACTATAAGAAAAGTAACTCATCTATGAGTTTGTGCTTTCAGCCTTTCCTGGGAGAGCAGTATTAGATTCCCATGCAACACAGCAATTTTACTGTATCCCTTGGCTTTCAAATTGACGATGAAACACAGAAATTGCATCGGGATTGATTACAAAAGGCACAATGCCGACTTAACTATAAAAAAAGTAACTCATCTATGAGTTTGGGATTTGAGCCTTTCCTGGGAGAGCAGTATTAGATTCCGATGCACCGCAGAAGTTTTACTGTATCCCTTGGCTTTCAAATTGACGATGAAACACAGAAATTGCATCGTGATTGAATACAAAAGGCACAATGCCGACTTAACCATAAGAAAAGTAACTCATCTATGAGTTTGTGCTTTGAGCCTTTCCTGGGAGAGCAGTAATAGATTCCGATGCACCACAGTAGTTTTACTGTATCGCTTGGCTTTCAAATTGACGATGAAACACAGAAATTGAATAGGGAATGAATACAAAAGGCACAATGCCGACTTAACTACATGAATAGTAACTCATCTATGAGTTTGTGCTTTGAGCCTTTCCTGGGAGAGCAGTATTAGATTCCGATGCACCACAGCTGTTTTACTGTATCCCTTGGGTTTCAAATTGACGATGAAACACAGAAATAGCATCGGGATTGAATAAAAAAGGCACAATGCCGACTTAACTATATGAATAATAAATCATCTACGAGTTTGTGCTTTGAGCCTTTCCTGGGAGAGCAGTATTAGATTCCGATGCACCACAGCAGTTTTACTGTATCCCTTGGCTTTCAAATTGACGATGAAGCACAGAAACTGCATCGGGATTGAATACAAAAGGCACAATGCAGACTTAACTATAAGAAAAGTACCTCATCTATGAGTTTGTGCTTTGAGCCTTTCCTGGGAGAGCAGTATTAGTTTCCGATGCACCACTGCAGGTTCACTGTATCCCTTGGACCCTCACATTGATGATGAGACACTAATTTCGTCGGGAATGAGTATATAAAGCACAATGCTGACTTATATACCAGAGGAGGTACACGTCTAAGAGATTGTGCTTTGAGCCTTTGCTGGGAGACCAGTATTAGATTCCGATGCACCACTGCAGGTTTACTGTATCCCTTGGCTTTCGAATTGACGATGAAACACAGAAATAGCATCTAGATTGAATACAAAAGGCACAATGCAGACTTAACTATAAGAAAAGTACCTCATCTATGAGTTTGTGCTTTGAGCCTTTCCTGGGAGAGCAGTATTAGTTTCCGATGCACCACTGCAGGTTCACTGTATCCCTTGGACCTTCACATTTACGATGAAACGCAGAAATTGCATCGGGAATAAATACAAAAGGCACAATGCCGACTTACATACAAGAGGAGTAGCTCTTCTATTACGTTGAGCTTTGAGTATTTCCTGGGATACCAGTATTAGATTCCGATGCACCGCTGCAGGTTTACTGTATCCCTTGGACCTTCACATTGACGACGAAACACAGAAATTGCATAAGCATTTAATTAAAAAGCCACAAGGCCGACTTATATACAAGAGGAGTATCTCTTCTAAGAGTTTGTGCTTTAAACCTTTCTTGGGAGCGCAGTATTAAACAACGAAGCACCTCTATAGGTTTGCTGTATCCCCTTGACCTTCACTTTGACGATGAAACACCGAAATTGCATCGGGATTGAATACAAAAGGCACAATGCCGACTTAACTATAAGAAAAGTAACTCATCTATGAGTTTGTGCTCTGTGCCTTTCCTGGGAGAGCAGTATTAGGTTCCGATGCACTACAGCAGTTTTACTGTATCCCTTGGCTTTCAAATTGACGATGAAACACAGAAATTGAATCGGGATTGAATACAAAAGGCTCATTGCCGACTTAACTATAAGAAAAGATCCTCATCTACGATTTTGGGATTTGAGCCTTTCGTGGGAGAGCAGTATTAAATTCCGATGAACCGCAGCAGTTTTACTGTATCTCCTGGCTTTCAAATTGACGATGAAACCCAGAAATAGCATCGGGATTGAATAAAAAAGGCACAATGCCGACTTAACTATATGAATAATAAATCATCTACGAGTTTGTGCTTTGAGCCTTTCCTGGGAGAGCAGTATTAGATTCCGATGCACCACAGCAGTTTTACTGTATCCCTTGGCTTTCAAATTGACGATGAAACACAGAAATTGCATCGGGATTGAATACAAAAGGCACAATGCAGACTTAACTATAAGAAAAGTACCTCATCTATGAGTTTGTGCTTTGAGCCTTTCCTGGGAGAGCAGTATTCGATTCCGATGCACCACAGCAGTTTTACTGTATCCCATGGCTTTCAAATTGACGATGAAACACAGAAATTGCATCGGGAATGAATACTAAAGGCACAATGCCGACTTAACTATATGAATAGTAACACGTCTACGAGTTTTTGCTTTGAGCCTTTCCTGGGAGAGCAGCATTAGATTCCGATGCACCACAACAGTTTTATTGTATCCCTTGGCTTTCAAATTGACGATGAAACACAGATATTGCATCGGGATTGAATACAAAGGGCACAATGCCGACTTAACTATAAGAAAAGAAACTCATCTATGAGATTGTGCTTTGAGCTTTTCCTGGGAAAGCAGTATTAGATTCCGATGCACCACAGCAGTTTTACTGTATCCCTTGGCTTTCAAATTGACGATGAAACACATAAAATGCATCGAGATTGAATACAAAAGGCACAATGCGGACTTAACTATAAGAAAAGTACCTCATCTATGAGTTTGTGCTTTGAGCCTTTCCTGGGAGAGCAGTTTTAGATTCCGATGCACCACAGCAGTTTCACTGTATCCCTTGGCTTTCAAATAGACGATGAAACACAGAAATTGCATCGGGATTGAATACAAAAGGCACAATGCCGACTTAGCTGTAAGATAAGTATCTCATCTATGAGTTTGTGCTTTGAGGCTTTCCTGGGAGAGCAGTATTAGATTTCGATGCACCACAGCAGTTTTACTGTATCCCTTGGCTTTCAAATTGACGATGAAACACAGAAATTGCATCGGGATTGAATACAAAACGCACAATGCCGACTTAACTGAAATAAAAGTACCTCATCTATGAGTTTGTGCATTGAGACTTTCCTGGGAGATCAGTATTAGTTTCCGATGCACCACTGCAGGTTTACTGTATCCCTTGGACCTTCACATTGACGATGAAACACAGAAATTACATCGGGAATAAATACAAAAGGCACAATGCCGACTTACATACAAGAGGAGTAGCTCTTCTAATACGTTGAGTTTTGAGTATTTCCTGGGAGACCAGTATTAGATTCCGATGCACCACTGCAGGTTTACTGTATCCCTTGGACCTTCACATTGACGACGAAACACAGAAATTGCATGGGCATTTAATTAAAAAGCCACAAGGCCGACTTATATACAAGAGGAGTATCTCTTCTAAGAGTTTGTGCTTTGAGCCTTTCTTGGGAGCGCGGTATTAAACAACGAAGCACCTCTATAGGTTTGCTGTATCCCCTTGACCTTCACTTTGACGATGAAACACCGAAATTGCATCGGGATTGAATACAAAAGGCAAAATGCCGACTTAACTATAAGAAAAGTAACTCATCTATGAGTTTGTGCTCTGTGCCTTTCCTGGGAGAGCAGTATTAGGTTCCGATGCACTACAGCAGTTTTACTGTATCCCTTGGCTTTCAAATTGACGATGAAACACAGAAATTGAATCGGGATTGAATACAAAAGGCACATTGCCGACTTAACTATAAGAAAAGTAACTCATCTATGAGTTTGGGATTTGAGCCTTTCGTGGGAGAGCAGTATTAAATTCCGATGCACCGCTGCAGTTTTACTGTACACCCTGGCTTTCAAATTGACGATGAAACCCAGAAATAGCATCGGGATTGAATACAAAAGGCACAATGCCGACTTAACTGAAAGAAAAGTAACTCATCTATGAGTTTGTGCTTTGAGCCCTGCCTGGGAGAGCAGTATTAGATTCCGATGCACCACAGCAGTTTTACTGTATCCCTTGGCTTTCAAATTGACGATGAAACACAGAAATTGATTCGGAATTGAATACAAAGGGCACAATGCCGACATCACTATAACAAAAGTAACTCATCTATGAGTTTGTGATTTGAGCTTTTCCTGGGAGAGCAGTATTAGATCCCGATGCACCACAGCAGTTTTACTGTACCCCTTGGCTTTCAAATTGACGATGAAACACAGAAATTGATTCGGAATTGAATACAAAGGGCACAATGCCGACATCACTATAAGAAAAGTAACTCATCTATGAGTTTGTGATTTGAGCTTTTCCTGGGAGAGCAGTATTAGATCCCGATGCACCACAGCAGTTTTACTGTACCCCTTGGCTTTCAAATTGACGATGAAACGCAGAAATTGCATCGGGAATAAATACAAAAGGCACAATGCCGACTTACATACAAGAGGAGTAGCTCTTCTATTACGTTGAGCTTTGAGTATTTCCTGGGATACCAGTATTAGATTCCGATGCACCGCTGCAGGTTTACTGTATCCCTTGGACCTTCACATTGACGACGAAACACAGAAATTGCATAAGCATTTAATTAAAAAGCCACAAGGCCGACTTATATACAAGAGGAGTATCTCTTCTAAGAGTTTGTGCTTTAAACCTTTCTTGGGAGCGCAGTATTAAACAACGAAGCACCTCTATAGGTTTGCTGTATCCCCTTGACCTTCACTTTGACGATGAAACACCGAAATTGCATCGGGATTGAATACAAAAGGCACAATGCCGACTTAACTATAAGAAAAGTAACTCATCTATGAGTTTGTGCTCTGTGCCTTTCCTGGGAGAGCAGTATTAGGTTCCGATGCACTACAGCAGTTTTACTGTATCCCTTGGCTTTCAAATTGACGATGAAACACAGAAATTGAATCGGGATTGAATACAAAAGGCTCATTGCCGACTTAACTATAAGAAAAGAACCTCATCTACGATTTTGGGATTTGAGCCTTTCGTGGGAGAGCAGTATTAAATTCCGATGAACCGCAGCAGTTTTACTGTATCTCCTGGCTTTCAAATTGACGATGAAACCCAGAAATAGCATCGGGATTGAATAAAAAAGGCACAATGCCGACTTAACTATATGAATAATAAATCATCTACGAGTTTGTGCTTTGAGCCTTTCCTGGGAGAGCAGTATTAGATTCCGATGCACCACAGCAGTTTTACTGTATCCCTTGGCTTTCAAATTGACGATGAAACACAGAAATTGCATCGGGATTGAATACAAAAGGCACAATGCAGACTTAACTATAAGAAAAGTACCTCATCTATGAGTTTGTGCTTTGAGCCTTTCCTGGGAGAGCAGTATTCGATTCCGATGCACCACAGCAGTTTTACTGTATCCCATGGCTTTCAAATTGACGATGAAACACAGAAATTGCATCGGGAATGAATACTAAAGGCACAATGCCGACTTAACTATATGAATAGTAACACGTCTACGAGTTTTTGCTTTGAGCCTTTCCTGGGAGAGCAGCATTAGATTCCGATGCACCACAACAGTTTTATTGTATCCCTTGGCTTTCAAATTGACGATGAAACACAGATATTGCATCGGGATTGAATACAAAGGGCACAATGCCGACTTAACTATAAGAAAAGAAACTCATCTATGAGATTGTGCTTTGAGCTTTTCCTGGGAAAGCAGTATTAGATTCCGATGCACCACAGCAGTTTTACTGTATCCCTTGGCTTTCAAATTGACGATGAAACACATAAAATGCATCGAGATTGAATACAAAAGGCACAATGCGGACTTAACTATAAGAAAAGTACCTCATCTATGAGTTTGTGCTTTGAGCCTTTCCTGGGAGAGCAGTTTTAGATTCCGATGCACCACAGCAGTTTCACTGTATCCCTTGGCTTTCAAATAGACGATGAAACACAGAAATTGCATCGGGATTGAATACAAAAGGCACAATGCCGACTTAGCTGTAAGATAAGTATCTCATCTATGAGTTTGTGCTTTGAGGCTTTCCTGGGAGAGCAGTATTAGATTTCGATGCACCACAGCAGTTTTACTGTATCCCTTGGCTTTCAAATTGACGATGAAACACAGAAATTGCATCGGGATTGAATACAAAACGCACAATGCCGACTTAACTGAAATAAAAGTACCTCATCTATGAGTTTGTGCATTGAGACTTTCCTGGGAGATCAGTATTAGTTTCCGATGCACCACTGCAGGTTTACTGTATCCCTTGGACCTTCACATTGACGATGAAACACAGAAATTACATCGGGAATAAATACAAAAGGCACAATGCCGACTTACATACAAGAGGAGTAGCTCTTCTAATACGTTGAGTTTTGAGTATTTCCTGGGAGACCAGTATTAGATTCCGATGCACCACTGCAGGTTTACTGTATCCCTTGGACCTTCACATTGACGACGAAACACAGAAATTGCATGGGCATTTAATTAAAAAGCCACAAGGCCGACTTATATACAAGAGGAGTATCTCTTCTAAGAGTTTGTGCTTTGAGCCTTTCTTGGGAGCGCGGTATTAAACAACGAAGCACCTCTATAGGTTTGCTGTATCCCCTTGACCTTCACTTTGACGATGAAACACCGAAATTGCATCGGGATTGAATACAAAAGGCAAAATGCCGACTTAACTATAAGAAAAGTAACTCATCTATGAGTTTGTGCTCTGTGCCTTTCCTGGGAGAGCAGTATTAGGTTCCGATGCACTACAGCAGTTTTACTGTATCCCTTGGCTTTCAAATTGACGATGAAACACAGAAATTGAATCGGGATTGAATACAAAAGGCACATTGCCGACTTAACTATAAGAAAAGTAACTCATCTACGAGTTTGGGATTTGAGCCTTTCGTGGGAGAGCAGTATTAAATTCCGATGCACCGCTGCAGTTTTACTGTACACCCTGGCTTTCAAATTGACGATGAAACCCAGAAATAGCATCGGGATTGAATACAAAAGGCACAATGCCGACTTAACTGAAAGAAAAGTAACTCATCTATGAGTTTGTGCTTTGAGCCCTGCCTGGGAGAGCAGTATTAGATTCCGATGCACCACAGCAGTTTTACTGTATCCCTTGGCTTTCAAATTGACGATGAAACACAGAAATTGATTCGGAATTGAATACAAAGGGCACAATGCCGACATCACTATAAGAAAAGTAACTCATCTATGAGTTTGTGATTTGAGCTTTTCCTGGGAGAGCAGTATTAGATCCCGATGCACCACAGCAGTTTTACTGTACCCCTTGGCTTTCAAATTGACGATGAAACACATAAATTGCATCGGGATTGAATACAAAAGGCACAATGCCGACTTAACTATAAGAAAAGTACCTCATCTATGAGATTGTGCTTTGAGCCTTTCCTGGGAGAGCAGTATTAGATTCCGATGCACCACAGCAGTTTTACTGTATCCCTTAGCTTTCAAATAGACGATGAAACACAGAAATTGCATCGGGATTGAATACAAAAGGCACAATGCCGACTTAGCTATAAGATAAGTAACTCATCTATGAGTTTGTGCTTCGAGCCTCCTGGGAGAGCAGTGTTAGATTCCGATGCACCACACCAGTTTTACTGTATCCCTTGGCTATCAATATGACGATGAGACACAGAAATTGCATCGGGATTGAATACAAAAGGAACAATGCCGACTTAACTATAAAAAAGTAGCTCATCTATGAGTTTGTGCTTTGAGGCTTTCCTGGGAGAGCAGTATTAGATTACGATGCACCACAGCAGTTTTACTGTATCCCTTGGCTTTCAAATTGACGATGAAACACAGAAATTGCATCGGGATTGAATACAAAATGCACAATGCCGACTTAACTGAAGGAAAAGTACCTCATCTATGAGTTTGTGCATTGAGACTTTCCTGGGAGATCAGTATTAATTTCCGATGCATCACTGCAGGTTTACTGTATACCGTGGACATTCACATTGATGATGAGACACTAATTGCGTCGGGAATGAGTATATAAAGCACAATGCTGACTTATATACCAGAGGAGGAACACTTCTAAGAGTTTGTGCTTTGAGCCTTTGCTGGGAGACCAGTATTAGATTCCGATGCACCACTGCAGGTTTACGCTATCCCTTGGACCTTCACATTGACGATGAAACACAGAAATTGCATCTGGAATAAATACAAAAGGCACAATGCCGACTTACATACAAGAAGAGTAGCTCTTCTAATAAGTTGTGTTTTGAGCATTTCCTGGGAGACCAGTGTTAGATTCTGATGCACCACTGCAGGTTTACTGTATCCCTTGGACCTTCACATTGACGACGAAACACAGAAATTGCATGGGCATTTAATTAAAAAGCCACAAGGCCGACATATATACAAGAGGAGTATCTCTTCTAAGAGTTTGTGCTTCGAGCCATTCTTGGGAGCGCGGTATTAAACAACGATGCACCTCTATAGGTTTGCTGTATCCCCTTGACCTCCACTTTGACGATGAATCACCGAATTTGCATCGCGATTGAATACAAAACGCAAAATGCCGACTTAACTATAAGAAAAGTACCTCATCTATGAGTTTGTGCTTTGAGCCTTTCCTGGGAGAGCAGTATTAGTTTCCGATGCAGCACTGCAGGTTCACTGTATCCCTTGGACCTTCACTTTGACGATGAAACACAGAAATTGCATAGGGAAGAAATACAAAAGGCACAATGCCGACTTACATACATGAGGAGTAGCTCTTCTAATACGTTGAGCTTTGAGTATTTCCTGGGATACCAGTAATAGATTCCGGTGCACCGCTGCAGGTTTACTGTATCCCTTGGACCTTCACATTGACGACGAAACACAGAAATTGCATGGGCATTTAATTAAAAAGCCACAAGGCCGACTTATATACAAGAGGAGTATCTCTTCTAAGAGTTTGTGCTTCGAGCCATTCTTGGGAGCGCGGTATTAAACAACGATGCACCTCTATAGGTTTGCTGTATCCCCTTGACCTCCACTTTGACGATGAAACACCGAATTTGCATCGCGATTGAATACAAAAGGCACAATGCCGACTTAACTATAAGAAAAGTACCTCATCTATGAGTTTGTTCTTTGAGCCTTTCCTGGGAGAGCAGTATTAGATTCCGAAGCACCACAGCAGTTTTACTGTATCCCTTGGCTTTCAAATTGACGATGAAACACAGAAATTGCATCGGGATTGAATACAAAAGGCAGAATGCCGACTTAGCTATAAGAAAAGTAACTCATCTATGAGTTTGTGTTTTGAGCCTTTGCTGGGAGAGCAGTATTAGATTCCGATGCACCGCAGCAGTTTTACTGGATCCCTTGGCTTTCAAATTGACGATGAAACACAGAAATTGCATCGGGATTGAATACAAAGGGCACAATGCCGACTTAACTATAAGAAAAGTAACTCATCTATTAGTTTGTGCTTTGAGCCTTTCCTGGGAGAGCAGTATTAGATTCCGGTGCATCACAGCAGTTTTACTGTATTCCTTGGCTTTCAAATTGACGATGAAACACAGAAATTGCTTCGGGATTGAATACTAAAAGCACAATGCCGACTTAACTATATGAATAGTAACTCGTCTACGAGTTTTTGCTTTGTGCCTTTCCTGGGACAGTAGTATTAGTTTCCGATGCACCACAGCAGTTTTACTGTATCCCTTGGCTTTCAAATTGACGATGAAACACATAAATTGCATAGGGATTGAATACAAATGGCACAATGCCGACTTAACTATAAGAAAAGTACCTCATCAATGAGTTTGTTCTTTGACCCTTTCCCGGGAGAGCAGTATTAGATTCCGATGCACCACAGGAGTTTTACTGTATCCCTTGGCTTTCAAATTGACGATGAAACACAGAAATTGCATCGGGATTGAATACAAAATGCACATTGCCGACTTAACTATAAGAAAAGTAACTCATCTATGAGTTTGCGATTTGAGGCTTTCCTGGGAGAGCAGTATTAGATTCCTATGCACCACAGCAGTTTTACTGTATCCCTTGGCTTTCAAATTGACGATGAAGCAAAGAAATAGCATCGGGATTGAATACAAAAGGCACAACGCCGACTTAACTATATGAATAATAACTCATCTATGAGTTTGTGCTTTGAGCCTTTCCTGGGAGAGCAGTATTAGATTCCGATGCACCACAGTAGTTTTACTGTATCCCTTGGCTTTCAAATTGACGATGAAACACAGAAATTACATAGGGAATGAATACAAAAGTCACAATGCCGACTTAACTATATGAATAGTAACTCATCTATGAGTTTGTGCTTTGAGCCTTTCCTGGGAGAGCAGTATTAGATTCCGATGCACCACAGCAGTTTTACTGTATCCCTTGGCTATCAAATTGACGATGAAACACAGAAATAGCATCGGGATTGAATAAAAAAGGCACAATGCCGACTTAACTATATGAATAATAAATCATCTACGAGTTTGTGCTTTGAGCCTTTCCTGGGAGAGCAGTATTAGATTCCGATGCACTACAGCAGTTTTACTGTATCCCATGGCTTTCTAATTGACGATGAAACACAGAAATTGAATCGGGATTGAATACAAAAGGCACATTGCCGCCTTAACTATAAGAAAAGTAACTCATCTATGAGTTTGGGATTTGAGCCTTTCGTGGGAGAGCAGTATTAAATTCCGATGCACCGCAGCAGTTTTACTGTATCCCCTGGCTTTCAAATTGACGATGAAACCCAGAAATAGCATCGGGATTGAATACAAAAGGCACAATGCCGACTTAACCATAAGAAAAGGAACTCATCTATGAGTTTGTGCTTTGAGCCTTTCCTGGGAGAGCAGTATTAGATTCCGATGCAGCGCAGCAGTTTTACTGAATCCCTTGGCTTTGAAATTGACGATGAAACACAGAAATTGGATCGGGATTGAATACAAATGGCACAATGCCGACTTAACTAGAAAAGTAACTCATCTATGAGTTTGTGCTTTGTGCCTTGCCTTGGAGAGCAGTATTAGATTCCGGTGCACCACAGCAGTTTTACTGTATCCCTTGGCTTTCAACTTGACGATGAAACACAGAAATTGCATCGGGTTTGAATACAAAAGGCACAATGCCAACTTAACTATAAGAAAAGTACCTCATCTATGTGTTTGTGCTTTGAGCCGTTCCTGGGAGAGCAGTATTAGATTCCGATGCACCACAGCAGTTTTACTGTATTCCTTGGCTTTCAAATAGACGATGAGACACAGAAATTGCATCGGGATTGAATACAAAAGGCAGAATGCCGACTTAGCTATAAGATAAGTAACTCATCTATGAGTTTGTGCTTCGAGCCTTCCCTGGGAGAGCAGTGTTAGATTCCGATGCACCACAGCAGTTTTACTGTATCCGTTGGCTTTCAAATTGACGATGAAACACAGAAATTGCATCGGGATTGAATACAAAAGGCACAATGTCAACTTAACTATATGAATAGTAACTCATCTACGAGTTTTTGCTTTGAGCCTTTCGTGGGAGTGTAGTATTAGATTCCGAAGCACCACAGCAGTTTTACTGTATCCCTTGGGTTTCAAATTGACGATGAAACACAGAAATTTCATCGGGATTGAATACAAATGCACAATGGAGACTTAACTATAAGAAAAGTACCTCATCTATGAGTTTGTGCTTTGAGCCTTTCCTGGGAGAGCAGTATTAGTTTCCGATGCACCACTGCAGGTTCACTGTATCCCTTTGACCTTCACATTGATGATGAGACACTAATTGCGTCGGGAATGAGTATATAAAGCACAATGCTGACTTATATGCCAGAGGAGGTACACGTCTAAGAGTTTGTGCTTTGAGCCTTTGCTGGGAGACCAGTATTAGAATCCGATGCACCACTGCAGGTTTACTGTATCCCTTGGACCTTCACATTGACGACGAAACACAGAAATTGCATGGGAATTTAATGAAAAAGCCACAAGGCCGACTTATATAAAAGAGGAATATCTCTTCTAAGAGTTTGTGCTTTGAGCCTTTCTTGGGAGCGCGGTATTAAACAACGAAGCACCTCTATAGGTTTGCTGTATCCCCTTGACCTTCACTTTGACGATGAAACACCGAAATTGCATCGGGATTGAATACAAAAGGCAAAATGCCGACTTAACTATAAGAAAAGTAACTCATCTACGAGTTTGGGATTTGAGCCTTTCGTGGGAGAGCAGTATTAAATTCCGATGCACCGCTGCAGTTTTACTGTACACCCTGGCTTTCAAATTGACGATGAAACCCAGAAATAGCATCGGGATTGAATACAAAAGGCACAATGCCGACTTAACTGAAAGAAAAGTAACTCATCTATGAGTTTGTGCTTTGAGCCTTGCCTGGGAGAGCAGTATTAGATTCCGATGCACCACAGCAGTTTTACTGTATCCCTTGGCTTTCAAATTGACGATGAAACACAGAAATTGATTCGGAATTGAATACAAAGGGCACAATGCCGACATCACTATAAGAAAAGTAACTCATCTATGAGTTTGTGCTCTGTGCCTTTCCTGGGAGAGCAGTATTAGGTTCCGATGCACTACAGCAGTTTTACTGTATCCCTTGGCTTTCAAATTGACGATGAAACACAGAAATTGAATCGGGATTGAATACAAAAGGCACATTGCCGACTTAACTATAAGAAAAGTAACTCATCTACGAGTTTGGGATTTGAGCCTTTCGTGGGAGAGCAGTATTAAATTCCGATGCACCGCTGCAGTTTTACTGTACACCCTGGCTTTCAAATTGACGATGAAACCCAGAAATAGCATCGGGATTGAATACAAAAGGCACAATGCCGACTTAACTGAAAGAAAAGTAACTCATCTATGAGTTTGTGCTTTGAGCCTTGCCTGGGAGAGCAGTATTAGATTCCGATGCACCACAGCAGTTTTACTGTATCCCTTGGCTTTCAAATTGACGATGAAACACAGAAATTGATTCGGAATTGAATACAAAGGGCACAATGCCGACATCACTATAAGAAAAGTAACTCATCTATGAGTTTGTGATTTGAGCTTTTCCTGGGAGAGCAGTATTAGATCCCGATGCACCACAGCAGTTTTACTGTACCCCTTGGCTTTCAAATTGACGATGAAACACATAAATTGCATCGGGATTGAATACAAAAGGCACAATGCCGACTTAACTACAAGAAAAGTACCTCATCTATGAGTTTGTGCTTTGAGCCTTTCCTGGGAGAGCAGTATTAGATTCCGATGCACCACAGCAGTTTTACTGTATCCCTTAGCTTTCAAATAGACGATGAAACACAGAAATTGCATCGGGATTGAATACAAAAGGCACAATGCCGACTTAGCTATAAGATAAGTAACTGATCTATGAGTTTGTGCTTCGAGCCTTCCCTGGGAGAGCAGTGTTAGATTCCGATGCACCACACCAGTTTTACTGTATCCCTTGGCTTTCAATATGACGATGAGACACAGATATTGCATCGGGATTGAATACAAAAGGAACAATGCCGACTTAACTATAAGAAAAGTAGCTCATCTATGAGTTTGTGCTTTGAGGCTTTCCTGGGAGAGCAGTATTAGATTACGATGCACCACAGCAGTTTTACTGTATCCCTCGGCTTTCAAATTGACGATGAAACACAGAAATTGCATCGGGATTGAATACAAAATGCACAATGCCGACTTAACTGAAGGAAAAGTACCTCATCTATGAGTTTGTGCATTGAGACTTTCCTGGGAGATCAGTATTAGTTTCCGATGCATCACTGCAGGTTTACTGTATACCGTGGACATTCACATTGATGATGAGACACTAATTGCGTCGGGAATGAGTATATAAAGCACAATGCTGACTTATATACCAGAGGAGGAACACTTCTAAGAGTTTGTGCTTTGAGCCTTTGCTGGGAGACCAGTATTAGATTCCGATGCACCACTGCAGGTTTACGCTATCCCTTGGACCTTCACATTGACGATGAAACACAGAAATTGCATCTGGAATAAATACAAAAGGCACAATGCCGACTTACATACAAGAAGAGTAGCTCTTCTAATAAGTTGTGTTTTGAGCATTTCCTGGGAGACCAGTGTTCGATTCTGATGCACCACTGCAGGTTTACTGTATCCCTTGGACCTTCACATTGACGACGAAACACAGAAATTGCATGGGCATTTAATTAAAAAGCCACAAGGCCGACATATATACAAGAGGAGTATCTCTTCTAAGAGTTTGTGCTTCGAGCCATACTTGGGAGCGCGGTATTAAACAACGATGCACCTCTATAGGTTTGCTGTATCCCCTGGACCTCCACTTTGACGATGAAACACCGAATTTGCATCGCGATTGAATACAAAAGGAAAAATGCCGACTTAACTATAAGAAAAGTACCTCATCTATGAGTTTGTGCTTTGAGCCTTTCCTGGGAGAGCAGTATTAGATTCCGATGCACCACAGCAGTTTTACTGTATCGCTTGGCTTTCAAATTGACGATGAAACACAGAAATTACATCGGGATTGAATACAAAAGGCAGAATGCCGACTTAGCTATAAGAAACGTAACTCATCATTGAGTTTGTGCTTTCAGCCTTTCCTGGGAGAGCAGTATTAGATTCCCATGCAACACAGCAATTTTACTGTATCCCTTGGCTTTCAAATTGACGATGAAACACAGAAATTGCATCGGGATTGAATGCAAAAGGCACAATGCCGACTTAACTATAAAGAAAGTAACTCATCTATGAGTTTGGGATTTGAGCCTTTCCTGGGAGAGCAGTATTAGATTCCGATGCACCGCAGCAGTTTTACTGTATCCCTTGGCTTTCAAATTGACGATGAAACACAGAAATTGCATCGGGATTGAATACAGAAGGCACAATGGAGACTTAACTATAATAAAAGTACCTCATCTATGAGTTTGTGCTTTGAGCCTTTCCTGGGAGTGCAGTATTAGTTTCCGCTGCACCACTGCAGGTTCACTGTATCCCTTGGACCTTCACATTGTTGATGAGACACTAATTGCGTCGGGAATGAGTATATAAAGCACAATGCTGACTTATATGCCAGAGGAGGTACACGTCTAAGAGTTTGTGCTTTGAGCCTTTGCTGGGAGACGAGTATTAGATTCCGATGCACCACTACAGGTTTACTGTATCCCTTGGACCTTCACATTGACGATGAAACACAGAAATTACATCGGGAATAAATACAAAAGGCACAATGCCGACTTACATACAAGAGGAGTAGCTCTTCTAATACGTTGAGCTTTGAGCATTTCCTGGGAGACCAGTATTAGATTCCGATGCACCACTGCAGGTTTACTGTATCCCTTGGACCTTCACATTGACGACGAAACACAGAAATTGCATGGGCATTTAATTAAAAAGCCACAAGGCCGACTTATATACAAGAGGAGTATCTCTTCTAAGAGTTTGTGCTTTGAGCGTTTCTTGGGAGCGCGGTATTAAACAACGAAGCACCTCTATAGGTTTGCTGTATCCCCTTGACCTTCACTTTGACGATGAAACACCGAAATTGCATCGGGATTGAATACAAAAGGCAAAATGCCGACTTAACTATAAGAAAAGTAACTCATCTATCAGTTTGTGCTCTGTGCCTTTCCTGGGAGAGCAGTATTAGGTTCCGATGCACTACAGCAGTTTTACTGTATCCCTTGGCTTTCAAATTGACGATGAAACACAGAAATTGAATCGGGATTGAATACAAAAGGCACATTGCCGACTTAACTATAAGAAAAGTAACTCATCTACGAGTTTGGGATTTGAGTCTTTCGTGGGAGAGCAGTATTAAATTCCGATGCACCGCTGCAGTTTTACTGTACCCCCTGGCTTTCAAATTGACGATGAAACCATGAAATAGCATCGGGATTGAATACAAAAGGCACAATGCCGACTTAACCATAAGAAAAGGAACTCATCTATGAGTTTGTGCTTTGAGCCTTTCCTGGGAGAGCAGTATTAGATTCCGATGCACCGCAGCAGTTTTACTGTATCCCTTGGCTTTCAAATTGACAATGAAACACAGAAATTGCATCGGGATTGATACAAATGGCACAATGCCGCCTTAACTATAAGAAAAGTAACTCATCTATGAGTTTGTGCTTTGAGCCTTGCCTGGGAGAGCAGTATTAGATTCCGATGCACCACAGCAGTTTTACTGTATCCCTTGGCTTTCAAATTGACGATGAAACACAGAAATTGATTCAGGATTGAATACAAAGGGCACAATGCCGACATCACTATAAGAAAAGTAACTCATCTATGAGTTTGTGATTTGAGCTTTTCCTGGGAGAGCAGTATTAGATTCCGATGAACCACAGCAGTTTTACTGTATCCCTTGGCTTTCAAATTGACGATGAAACACATAGATTACATCGGGATTGAATACAAAAGGCACAATGCCGACTTAACAATAAGAAAAGTACCTCATCTATGAGTTTGTGCTTTGAGCCTTTCCTGGGAGAGCAGTATTAGTTTCCGATGCAGCACTGCAGGTTCACTGTATCCCTTGGACCTTCACTTTGACGATGAAACACAGAAATTGCATCGGGAAGAAATACAAAAGGCACAATGCCGACTTACATACATGAGGAGTAGCTCTTCTAATACGTTGAGCTTTGAGTATTTCCTGGGATACCAGTAATAGATTCCGATGCACCGCTGCAGGTTTACTGTATCCCTTGGACCTTCACATTGACGACGAAACACAGAAATTGCATGGGCATTAAATTAAAAAGCCACAAGGCCGACTTATATACAAGAGGAGTATCTCTTCTAAGAGTTTGTGTTTTGAGCCTTTCTTGGGAGCGCAGTATTAAACAACGAAGCACCTCTATAGGTTTGCTGTATCCCCTTGACCTTCACTTTGACGATGAAACACCGAAATTGCATCGCGATTGAATACAAAAGGCACAATGGCGACTTAACTATATGAATAGTAACTCGTCTACGAGTTTTTGCTTTGAGCCTTTCCTGGGAGAGTAGTATTAGATTCCGATGCACCACAGCAGTTTTACTGTATCCCTTGGCTTTCAAATTGACGATGAAACACATAAATTGCATCGGGATTGAATACAAAAGGCACATTGCCGACTTCACTATAAGAAAAGTAACTCATCTACGAGTTTGGGATTTGAGCCTTTCCTGGGAGAGCAGTATTAAATTCCGATGCACCGCAGCAGTTTTACTGTATCCCCTGGCTTTCAAATTGACGATGAAACCCAGAAATAGCATCGGAATTAAATACAAATGGCACAATGCCGACTTAACCATAAGAAAAAAAATCTCATCTATGAGTTTGTGCTTTGAGCCTTTCCTGGGAGAGCAGTATTAGATTCCGATGCAGCGCAGCAGTTTTACTGAATCCCTTGGCTTTCAAATTGACGATGAAACACAGAAATTGCATCGGGATTGAATACAAATGGCACAATGCCGACTTAACTAGAAAAGTAACTCATCTATGAGTTTGTGCTTTGTGCCTTGCCTTGGAGAGCAGTATTAGATTCCGGTGCACCGCAGCAGTTTTACTGTATCCCTTGGCTTTCAACTTGACGATGAAACACAGAAATTGCATCGGGATTGAATACAAAAGGCACAATGCCGACTTAACTATAATAAAAGTACCTCATCTATGTGTTTGTGCTTTGAGCCGTTCCTGGGAGAGCAGTATTAGATTCCGATGCACCACAGCAGTTTTACTGTATTCCTTGGCTTTCAAATAGACGATGAAACACAGAAATTGCATCGGGATTGAATACAAAAGGCACAATGCCGACTTAGCTATAAGATAAGTAACTCATCTATGAGTTTGTGCTTCGAGCCTTCCCTGGGAGAGCAGTGTTAGATTCCGATGCACCACAGCAGTTTTACTGTATCCCTTGGCTTTCAAATTGACGATGAAACACACAAATTGCATCGGGATTGAATACAAAGGGCACAATGCCGAATTAACTATAAGAAAAGTAACTCATCTATGAGTTTATGCTTTAAGCCTTTCATGGGAGAGCAGTATTAGATTCCGATGCACCACAGCAGTTTTACTGTATCCGTTGGCTTTCAAATTGACGATGAAACACAGAAATTGCATCGGGATTGAATACAAAAGGCACAATGTCAACTTAACTATATGAATAGTAACTCATCTACGAGTTTTTGCTTTGAGCCTTTCGTGGGAGTGTAGTATTAGATTCCGATGCACCACAGCAGTTTTACTGTATCCCTTGGGTTTCAAATTGACGATGAAACACAGAAATTTCATCGGGATTGAATACAAATGCACAATGGAGACTTAACTATAAGAAAAGTACCTCATCTATGAGTTTGTGCTTTGAGCCTTTCCTGGGAGAGCAGTATTAGTTTCCGATGCACCACTGCAGGTTCACTGTATCCCTTTGACCTTCACATTGATGATGAGACACTAATTGCGTCGGGAATGAGTATATAAAGCACAATGCTGACTTATATGCCGGAGGAGGTACACGTCTAAGAGTTTGTGCTTTGAGCCTTTGCTGGGAGACCAGTATTAGATTCCGATGCACCACTGCAGGTTTACTGTATCCCTTGGACCTTCACATTGACGATGAAACACAGAAATTACATCGGGAATAAATACAAAAGGCACAATGCCGACTTACATACAAGAGGAGTAGCTCTTCTAATACGTTGAGTTTTGAGTATTTCCTGGGAGACCAGTATTAGATTCCGATGCACCACTGCAGGTTTACTGTATCCCTTGGACCTTCACATTGACGACGAAACACAGAAATTGCATGGGAATTTAATGAAAAAGCCACAAGGCCGACTTATATACAAGAGGAATATCTCTTCTAAGAGTTTGTGCTTTGAGCCTTTCTTGGGAGCGCGGTATTAAACAACGAAGCACCTCTATAGGTTTGCTGTATCCCCTTGACCTTCACTTTGACGATGAAACACCGAAATTGCATCGGGATTGAATACAAAAGGCAAAATGCCGACTTAACTATAAGAAAAGTAACTCATCTATGAGTTTGTGCTCTGTGCCTTTCCTGGGAGAGCAGTATTAGGTTCCGATGCACTACAGCAGTTTTACTGTATCCCTTGGCTTTCAAATTGACGATGAAACACAGAAATTGAATCGGGATTGAATACAAAAGGCACATTGCCGACTTAACTATAAGAAAAGTAACTCATCTACGAGTTTGGGATTTGAGCCTTTCGTGGGAGAGCAGTATTAAATTCCGATGCACCGCTGCAGTTTTACTGTACACCCTGGCTTTCAAATTGACGATGAAACCCAGAAATAGCATCGGGATTGAATACAAAAGGCACAATGCCGACTTAACTGAAAGAAAAGTAACTCATCTATGAGTTTGTGCTTTGAGCCTTGCCTGGGAGAGCAGTATTAGATTCCGATGCACCACAGCAGTTTTACTGTATCCCTTGGCTTTCAAATTGACGATGAAACACAGAAATTGACTCGGAATTGAATACAAAGGGCACAATGCCGACATCACTATAAGAAAAGTAACTCATCTATGAGTTTGTGATTTGAGCTTTTCCTGGGAGAGCAGTATTAGATCCCGATGCACCACAGCAGTTTTACTGTACCCCTTGGCTTTCAAATTGACGATGAAACACATAAATTGCATCGGGATTGAATACAAAAGGCACAATGCCGACTTAACTATAAGAAAAGTATCTCATCTATGAGTTTGTGCTTTGAGCCTTTCCTGGGAGAGCAGTATTAGATTCCGATGCACCACAGCAGTTTTACTGTATCCCTTAGCTTTCAAATAGACGATGAAACACAGAAATTGCATCGGGATTGAATACAAAAGGCACAATGCCGACTTAGCTATAAGATAAGTAACTCATCTATGAGTTTGTGCTTCGAGCCTTCCCTGGGAGAGCAGTGTTAGATTCCGATGCACCACACCAGTTTTACTGTATCCCTTGGCTTTCAATATGACGATGAGACACAGAAATTGCATCGGGATTGAATACAAAAGGAACAATGCCGACTTAACTATAAGAAAAGTAGCTCATCTATGAGTTTGTGCTTTGAGGCTTTCCTGGGAGAGCAGTATTAGATTACGATGCACCACAGCAGTTTTACTGTATCCCTTGGCTTTCAAATTGACGATGAAACACAGAAATTGCATCGGGATTGAATACAAAGTGCACAATGCCGACTTAACTGAAGGAAAAGTACCTCATCTATGAGTTTGTGGATTGAGACTTTCCTGGGAGATCAGTATTAGTTTCCGATGCATCACTGCAGGTTTACTGTATACCGTGGACATTCACATTGATGATGAGACACTAATTGCGTCGGGAATGAGTATATAAAGCACAATGCTGACTTATATACCAGAGGAGGAACACTTCTAAGAGTTTGTGCTTTGAGCCTTTGCTGGGAGACCAGTATTAGATTCCGATGCACCACTGCAGGTTTACGCTATCCCTTGGACCTTCACATTGACGATGAAACACAGAAATTGCATCTGGAATAAATACAAAAGGCACAATGCCGACTTACATACAAGAAGAGTAGCTCTTCTAATAAGTTGTGTTTTGAGCATTTCCTGGGAGACCAGTGTTAGATTCTGATGCACCACTGCAGGTTTACTGTATCCCTTGGACCTTCACATTGACGACGAAACACAGAAATTGCATTGGCATTTAATTAAAAAGCCACAAGGCCGACTTATATACAAGAGGAGTATCTCTTCTAAGAGTTTGCGTTTTGAGCCTTTCTTGGGAGCGCAGTATTAAACAACGAAGCACCTCTATAGGTTTGCTGTATCCCCTTGACCTCCACTTTGACGATGAAACACCGAATTTGCATCGCGATTGAATACAAAAGGAAAAATGCCGACTTAACTATAAGAAAAGTACCTCATCTATGAGTTTGTGCTTTGAGCCTTTCCTGGGAGAGCAGTATTAGATTCCGATGCACCACAGCAGTTTTACTGTATCGCTTGGCTTTCAAATTGACGATGAAACACAGAAATTGCATCGGGATTGAATACAAAAGGCACAATGGAGACTTAACTATAAGAAAAGTACCTCATCTATGAGTTTGTGCTTTGAGCCTTTCCTGGGAGTGCAGTATTAGTTTCCGCTGCACCACTGCAGGTTCACTGTATCCCTTGGACCTTCACATTGTTGATGAGACACTAATTGCGTCGGGAATGAGTATATAAAGCAAAATGCTGACTTATATGCCAGAGGAGGTACACGTCTAAGAGATTGTGCTTTGAGCCTTTTCTGGGAGACGAGTATTAGATTCCGATGCACCACTACAGGTTTACTGTATCCCTTGGACCTTCACATTGACGATGAAACACAGAAATTACATCGGGAATAAATACAAAAGGCACAATGCCGACTTACATACAAGAGGAGTAGCTCTTCTAATACGTTGAGCTTTGAGCATTTCCTGGGGGACCAGTATTAGATTCCGATGCACCACTGCAGGTTTACTGTATCCCTTGGACCTTCACATTGACGACGAAACACAGAAATTGCATGGGCATTTAATTAAAAAGCCACAAGGCCGACTTATATACAAGAGGAGTATCTCTTCTAAGAGTTTGTGCTTTGAGCGTTTCTTGGGAGCGCGGTATTAAACAACGAAGCACCTCTATAGGTTTGCTGTATCCCCTTGACCTTCACTTTGACGATGAAACACCGAAATTGCATCGGGATTGAATACAAAAGGCAAAATGCCGACTTAACTATAAGAAAAGTAACTCATCTATCAGTTTGTGCTCTGTGCCTTTCCTGGGAGAGCAGTATTAGGTTCCGATGCACTACAGCAGTTTTACTGTATCCCTTGGCTTTCAAATTGACGATGAAACACAGAAATTGAATCGGGATTGAATACAAAAGGCACATTGCCGACTTAACTATAAGAAAAGTAACTCATCTACGAGTTTGGGATTTGAGTCTTTCGTGGGAGAGCAGTATTAAATTCCGATGCACCGCTGCAGTTCTACTGTACCCCCTGGCTTTCAAATTGACGATGAAACCCAGAAATAGCATCGGGATTGAATACAAAAGGCACAATGCCGACTTAACCATAAGAAAAGGAACTCATCTATGAGTTTGTGCTTTGAGCCTTTCCTGGGAGAGCAGTATTAGATTCCGATGCACCGCAGCAGATTTACTGTATCCCTTGGCTTTCAAATTGACAATGAAACACAGAAATTGCATCGGGATTGATACAAATGGCACAATGCCGCCTTAACTATAAGAAAAGTAACTCATCTATGAGTTTTTGCTTCGAGCCTTGCCTGGGAGAGCAGTATTAGATTCCGATGCACCACAGCAGTTTTACTGTATCCCTTGGCTTTCAAATTGACGATGAAACACAGAAATTGATTCGGGATTGAATACAAAGGGCACAATGCCGACATCACTATAAGAAAAGTAACTCATCTATGAGTTTGTGATTTGAGCTTTTCCTGGGAGAGCAGTATTAGATTCCGATGAACCACAGCAGTTTTACTGTATCCCTTGGCTTTCAAATTGACGATGAAACACATAAATTGCATCGGGATTGAATACAAAAGGCACAATGCCGACTTAACTATAAGAAAAGTACCTCATCTATGAGTTTGTGCATTGAGCCGTTCCAGGGAGAGCAGTATTAGATTCCGATAAAAAACAGCAGTTTTACTGTATCCCTTTGCTTTCAAATAGACGATGAAACACAGAAATTGCATCGGGATTGAATACAAAAGGCACAATGCCGACTTAGCTATAAGATAAGTAACTCATCTATGAGTTTGTGCTTCGAGCCTTCCCTGGGAGAGCAGTGTTAGATTCCGATGCACCACACCAGTTTTACTGTATCCCTTGGCTTTCAAATTGACGATGAGACACAGAAATTGCATCGGGATTGAATACAAAAGGAACAATGCCGACTTAACTATAAGAAAAGTAGCTCATCTATGAGTTTGTGTTTTGAGGCTTTCCTGGGAGAGCAGTATTAGATTACGATGCACCACAGCAGTTTTACTGTATCCCTTGGCTTTCAAATTGACGATGAAACACAGAAATTGCATCGGGATTGAGTACAAAATGCAGAATGCCGACTTAACTGAAAGAAAAGTACCTCATCTATGAGTTTGTGCATTGAGACTTTCCTGGGAGATCAGTATTAGTTTCCGATGCACCACTGCAGGTTTACTGTATACCGTGGACATTCACGTTGATGATGAGACACTAATTGGGTCGGGAATGAGTATATAAAGCACAATGCTGACTTATATACCAGAGGAGGAACACTTCTAAGAGTTTGTGCTTTGAGCCTTTGCTGGGAGACCAGTATTAGATTCCGATGCACCACTGCAGGTTTACTCTATCCCTTGGACCTTCACATTGACGATGAAACACAGAAATTGCATCTGGAATAAATACAAAAGGCACAATGCCGACTTACATACAAGAAGAGTAGCTCTTCTAATGAGTTGTGTTTTGAGCATTTCCTGGGAGACCAGTATTAGATTCTGATGCACCACGGCAGGTTTACTGTATCCCTTGGACCTTCACATTGACGACGAAACACAGAAATTGCCTGGGCATTTAATTAAAAAGCCACAAGGCCTACATATATACAAGAGGAGTATCTCTTCTAAGAGTTTGTGCTTCGAGCCTTTCTTGGGAGCGCGGTATTAAACAACGATGCACCTCTATAGGTTTGCTGTACCCCTTGACCTCCAGTTTGACGATGAAACACCGAATTTGCATCGCGATTGAATACAAAAGGCACAATGCCGACTTAACTATAAGAAAAGTACCTCATCTATGAGTTTGTGCTTTGCGCCTTTCCTGGGAGAGCAGTATTAGATTCCGATGCACCACAGCAGTTTTACTGTATCGCTTGGCTTTCAAATTGACGATGAAACACAGAAATTGCATCGGGATTGATTACAAAAGGCAGAATGCCGACTTAGCTATAAGAAAAGTAACTCATCATTGAGTTTGTGCTTTGAGCCATCCCTGGGAGAGCAGTATTAGATTCCGATGCACCACAGCAGTTTTACTGTATCCCTTGGCTTTCAAATTGACAATGAAACACGTAAATTGCATCGGGATTGAATACAAAAGGCACAATGCCGACTTAGCTATAAGAAAAGTAGCTCATCTATGAGTTTGTGCTTTGAGGCTTTCCTGGGAGAGCAGTATTGGATTCCGATGCACCACAGCAGTTTTACTGTATCCCTTGGCTTTCAAATTGACGATGAAACACAGAAATTGCATCGGGATTGAATACAAAAGTCACAATGCCGACTTAACTCGAAGAAAAGTACCTCATCCATGAGTTTGTGCATTGAGACTTTCCTGGGAGATCAGTATTAGTTTCCGATGCACCACCGCAGGTTTACTGTATCCCTTGGACCTTCACATTGATGATGAGACACTAATTGCGTCGGGAATGAGTATATAAAGCACAATGCTGACTTATATACCAGAGGAGGAACACTTCTAAGAGTTTGTGCTTTGAGCCTTTGCTGGGAGACCAGTATTAGATTTCAATGCACCACTGCAGGTTTACTCTATCCCTTGGACCTTCACATTGACGATAAAACACAGAAATTGCATCGGGAATAAATACAAAAGGCACAATGCCGACTTACATACAAGAAGAGTAGCTCTTCTAATAAGTTGTGCTTTGAGCATTTCCTGGGAGACCAGTATTAGATTCCGATGCACCACTGCAGGTTTACTGTATCCCTTGGACCTTCACATTGACGACGAAACACAGAAATTGCATGGGCATTTAATTAAGAAGCCACAAGGCCGACTTATATACAAGAGGAGTATCTCTTCTAAGAGTTTGTGCTTTGAGCCTTTCTTGGGAGCGCGGTATTAAACAACGTTGCACCTCTATAGGTTTGCGGTATCCCCTTGACCTTCACTTTGAAGATGAAACACCGAAATTGCATCGGGATTGAATACAAAAGGCACAATGCCGACTTAACTATAAGAAAAGTACCTCATCTATGAGTTTGTGGTTTGAGCCTTTCGTGGGAGAGCAGTATTAGATTCCGATGCACCACAGCAGTTTTACTGTATCCCTTGGCTTTCAAATTGACGATGAAACACAGAAATTGCATCGTGATTGAATAAAAAAGGCAGAATGCCGACTAGGCTATAAGAAAAGTAACTCATCTATGAGTTTGTGCTTTGAGCCTTTCCTGGGAGAGCAGTATTAGATTCCGATGCACCGCAGTAGTGTTACTGTATCCCTTGTCTTTCAAATTGACGATGAAACACAGAAATTGCATCGGGATTGAATACAAAGGGCACAATGCCGACTTAACTATAAGAAAAAGTAACTCATCTATGAGTTTGTGCTTTGAGCCTTTCCTGGGAGAGCAGTATTAGATTCCGATGCACCACAGCAGTTTTACTGTATCGCTTGGCTTTCAAAGTGACGATGAAACACTGAAATTGCATCGGGATTGAATACTAAAGGCACAATGCCGACTTAACTATAGGAATAGTAACTCGTCTACGAGTTTTTGCTTTGAGCCTTTCCTGGGAGAGTAGTATTAGATTCCGATGCACCACAGCAGTTTTACTGTATCCTTTGGCTTTCAAATTGACGATGAAACACATAAACTGCATCGGGATTGAATGCAAAAGCCACAATGCCGACTTAACTATAAGAAAAGTACCTCATCTATGAGTTTGTTCTTTGAGCCATTCCTGGGAGAGCAGTATTAGATCCCGATGCACCACAGCAGTTTTACTGTATCCCTTGGCTTTCAAATTGACGATGAAACACAGAAATTGCATCGGGATTGAATACAAAAGGCACATTGGCGACTTAACTATAAGAAAAGTAAATCATCTATGAGTTTGAGATTTGAGCCTTTCCTGGGAGAGCAGTATTAAATTCCGATCCACCGCAGCAGTTTTACTTTATCACCTGGCTGTCAAATTGACGATGAAACACAGAAATTGCATCGGGATTGAATACAAATGGCACTATGACGACTTAACTACAAGATAAGTAACTCATCTATGAGTTTGTGCTTTGAGGCATTCCTGGGTGAGCAGTATTACATTCCGATGCACCACAGCAGTCTTACTGTATCCCTTGGCTTTCAAATTGACGATGAAACACAGAAATTGCATCGGGATTGAATACAAATGGCACAATGCCGACTTAACTATAAGATAAGTAACTCAACTATGAGTTTGTGATTTGAGGCTTTCCTGGGAGAGCAGTATTAGATTCCGATGCACCACAGCAGTTTTACTGTATTCCTTGGTTTACAAATTGACGATGAAACACAGAAATTGCATCGGGATTGAATACAAAAGGCACAATGCCGACTTAGCTATAAGATAAGTAACTCCTCTATGAGTTTGTGCTTCGAGCCTTCCCTGGGAGAGCAGTGTTAGATTCCGATGCACCACACCAGTTTTACTGTATCCCTTGGCTTTCAAATTGACGATGAGACACAGAAATTGGATCGGGATTGAATACAAAAGGCACAATGCCGACTTAACTCGAAGAAAAGTACCTCATCTATGAGTTTGTGCATTGAGACTTTCCTGGGAGATCAGTATTAGTTTCCGATGCACCACTGCAGGTTTACTGTATCCCTTGGACCTTCACATTGATGATGAGACACTAATTCCGTCGGGAATGAGTATATAAAGCACAATGCTGACTTATATACCAGAGGAGGAACACTTCTAAGAGTTTGTGTTTGAGCCTTTGCTGGGAGACCAGTATTAGATTCCGATGCACCACTGCAGGTTTACTCTATCCCTTGGACCTTCACATTGACGATGAAACACAGAAATTACATCGGGAATAAATACAAAAGGCACAATGCCGACTTACATACAAGAAGAGTAGCTCTTCTAATAAGTTGTGCTTTGGGCATTTCCTGGGAGACCAGTATTAGATTCCGATGCACCACTGCAGGTTTACTGTATCCCTTGGACCTTCACATTGACGACGAAACACAGAAATTGCATGGGCATTTAATTAAAAAGCACAAGGCCGACTTATATACAAGAGGAGTATCTCTTCTAAGAGTTTGTGCTTTGAGCCTTTCTTGGGAGCGCGGTATTAAACAACGTTGCACCTCTATAGGTTTGCTGTATCCCCTTGACCTTCACTTTGACGATGAAACACCGAAATTGCATCGGGATTGAATACAAAAGGCACAATGCCGACTTAACTATAAGAAAAGTACCTCATCTATGAGTTTGTGCTTTGAGCCTTTCCTGGGAGAGCAGTATTAGATTCCGATGCACCGCAGTAGTGTTACTGTATCCCTTGGCTTTCAAATTGACAATGAAACACAGAAATTGCATCGGGATTGATACAAAGGGCACAATGCCGACTTAACTATAAGAAAAAGTAACTCATCTATGAGTTTGTGCTTTGAGCCTTTCCTGGGAGAGCAGTATTACATTCCGATGCACCACAGCAAATTTACTGTATCGCTTGGCTTTCAAATTGACGATGAAACACAGAAATTGCATCGGGATTGAATACTAAAGGCACAATGCCGCCTTAACTATAGGAATAGTAACTCGTCTACGAGTTTTTGCTTTGAGCCTTTCCTGGGAGAGTAGTATTAGATTGCGATGCACCACAGCAGTTTTACTGTATCCTTTGGCTTTCAAATTGACGATGAAACACATAAACTGCATCGGGATTGAATGCAAAAGCCACAATGCCGACTTAACTATAAGAAAAGTACCTCATCTATGAGTTTGTTCTTTGAGCCTTTCCTGGGAGAGCAGTATTAGATTCCGATGCACCACAGCAGTTTTACTGTATCCCTTGGCTTTCAAATTGACGATGAAACACAGAAATTGCATCGGGATTGAATACAAAAGGCACATTGCCGACTTAACTATAAGAAAAGTAACTCATCTATGAGTTTGAGATTTGAGCCTTTCCTGGGAGAGCAGTATTAAATTCCGATCCACCGCAGCAGTTTTACTTTATCACCTGGCTGTCAAATTGACGATGAAACACAGAAATTGCATCGGGATTGAATGCAAAAGGCACAATGCCGACTTAACCATAAGATAAGTAACTCAGCTATGAGTTTGTGCTTTGAACCTTTCCTGGGAGAGCAGTATTAGATTCCGATGCACCGCAGCAGTTTTACTGTATCCCTTGGCTTTCAAATTGACGATGTAACACAGAAATTGCATCGGGATTGAATACAAATGGCACTATGCCGACTTAACTACAAGATAAGGAACTCATCTATGAGTTTGTGCTTTGAGGCATTCCTGGGTGAGCAGTATTACATTCCGATGCACCACAGCAGTCTTACTGTATCCCTTGGCTTTCAAATTGACGATGAAACACAGAAACTGCATCGGGATTGAATACAAAGGGCACAATGCCGACTTAACTATAAGAAAAGTAACTCATCTATGAGTTTGTGCTTTGAGCCTTTCCTGGGAGAGCAGTATTAGATTCCGATGCACCACAGCAGTTTTACTGTATCGCTTGGCTTTCAAATTGACGATGAAACACAGAAATTGGATCGGGAATGAATACAAAAGGCACAATGCCGACTTAACTGAATGAATAGTAACTCATCTATGAGTTTGTGCTTTGAGCCTTTCATGGGAGAGCAGTATTAGATTCCGATGCATCACAGCAGTTTTACTGTATCCCTATGGTTTCAAATTGACGATGAAACACAGAAATAGCATCGGGATTGAATACAAAAGGCACAATGCCGACTTAACTATCTGAATAATAAATCATCTACGAGTTTGTGCTTTGAGCCTTTCCTGGGAGAGCAGTATTAGATTCCGATGCACCACAACAGTTTTACTGTATCCCTTGGCTTTCAAATTGACGATGAAACACAGTAATTGCATCGGGATTGAATACAAAAGGCACAATGCCGACTTAACTAAAAGAAAAGTACCTCATCTATGAGTTTGTGCTTTGAGCCTTTCCTGGGAGAGCAGTATTAGTTTCCGATGCACCACTGCAGGTTCACTGTATCCCTTGGACCTTCACATTGATGATGAGACACTAATTGCCTCGGGAATGAGTATATAACGCACAATGCTGACTTATATACCAGAGGAGGTACACGTCTAAGAGTTTGTGCTTTGAGCCTTTGCTGGGAGACCAGTATTAGATTCCGATACACCACTGCAGTTTTACTGTATCCCTTGGCTTTCAAATTGACGAGGAAACACAGAAATTGCATCGGGTTTGAATACAAAAAGCACAATGCCGACTTAACTGAAAGAAAAGTTCCTCGTCAATGAGTTTGTGCATTGAGACTTTCCTGGGAGATCAGTATTAGTTTCCGATGCATCACTGCAGGTCTACTGTATCCCTTGGACCTTCACATTGATGATGAGACACTAATTGCGTCGGGAATGAGTATATAAAGCACAATGCTGACTTATATACCAGAGGAGGAACACTTCTAAGAGTTTGTGCTTTGAGTCTTTGCTGGGAGACCAGTATTAGATTTCGATGCACCACTGCAGGTTTACTCTATCCCTTGGAACTTCACATTGACGATAAAACACAGAAATTGCATCGGGAATAAATACAAAAGGCACAATGCCGACTTACATACAAGAAGAGTAGCTCTTCTAATAAGTTGTGCTTTGAGCATTTCCTGGGAGACCAGTATTAGATTCCGATGCATCACTGCAGGTTTAATGTATCCCTTGGACCTTCACATTGACGACGAAACACAGAAATTGCATGGGCATTTAATTAAAAAGCCACAAGGCCGACTTATATACAAGAGGAGTATCTCTTCTAAGAGTTTGTGCTTTGAGCCTTTCTTGGGAGCGCGGTATTAAACAACGTTGCACCTCTATAGGTTTGCGGTATCCCCTTGACCTTCACTTTGACGATGAAACACCGAAATTGCATCGGGATTGAATACAAAAGGCACAATGCCGACTTAACTATAAGAAAAGTACCTCATCTATGAGTTTGTGGTTTGAGCCTTTCGTGGGAGAGCAGTATTAGATTCCGATGCACCACAGCAGTTTTACTGTATCCCTTGGCTTTCAAATTGACGATGAAACACAGAAATTGCATCGTGATTGAATAAAAAAGGCAGAATGCCGACTTGGCTATAAGAAAAGTAACTCATCTATGAGTTTGTGCTTTGAGCCTTTCCTGGGAGAGCAGTATTAGATTCCGATGCACCGCAGTAGTGTTACTGTATCCCTTGGCTTTCAAATTGACGATGAAACACAGAAATTGCATCTGGATTGAATACAAAGGGCACAATGCCGACTTAACTATAAGAAAAAGTAACTCATCTATGAGTTTGTGTTTTGAGCCTTTCCTGGGAGAGCAGTATTAGATTCCGATGCACCACAGCAGTTTTACTGTATCGCTTGGCTTTCAAATTGACGATGAAACACAGAAATTGCATCGGGATTGAATACTAAAGGCACAATGCCGACTTAACTATAGGAATAGTAACTCGTCTACGAGTTTTTGCTTTGAGCCTTTCCTGGGAGAGTAGTGTTAGATTCCGATGCACCACAGCAGTTTTACTGTATCCTTTGGCTTTCAAATTGACGATGAAACACATAAACTGCATCGGGATTGAATGCAAAAGCCACAATGCCGACTTAACTATAAGAAAAGTACCTCATCTATGAGTTTGTTCTTTGAGCCTTTCCTGGGAGAGCAGTATTAGATTCCGATGCACCACAGCAGTTTTACTGTATCCCTTGGCTTTCAAATTGACGATGAAACACAGAAATTGCATCGGGATTGAATACAAAAGGCACATTGCCGACTTAACTATAAGAAAAGTAACTCATCTATGAGTTTGAGATTTGAGCTTTTCCTGGGAGAGCAGTATTAAATTCCGATCCACTGCAGCAGTTTTACTTTATCACCTGGCTGTCAAATTGACGATGAAACACAGAAATTGCATCGGGATTGAATGCAAAAGGCACAATGCCGACTTAACCATAAGATAAGTAACTCAGCTATGAGTTTGTGCTATGAACCTTTCCTGGGAGAGCAGTATTACATTCCGATGCACCGCAGCAGTTTTACTGTATCCCTTGGCTTTCAAATTGACGATGTAACACAGAAATTGCATCGGGATTGAATACAAATGGCACTATGCCGACTTAACTACAAGATAAGTAACTCATCTATGAGTTTGTGCTTTGTGGCATTCCTGGGTGAGCAGTATTACATTCCGATGCACCACAGCAGTCTTACTGTATCCCTTGGATTTCAAATTGACGATGAAACACAGAAATTGCATCGGGATTGAATACAAAGGGCACAATGCCGACTTAACTATAAGAAAAGTATCTCATCTATGAGTTTGTGCTTTGAGCCTTTCCTGGGAGAGCAGTATTAGATTCCGATGCACCACAGCAGTTTTACTGTATCCCTTGGCTTTCGAATTGACGATGAAACACAGAAATTTCATCGGGATTGAATACAAATGGCACAATGCCGACTTAACTATAAGATAAGTAACTCATCTATGAGTTTGTAATTTGAGGCTTTCCTGGGAGAGCAGTATTAGATTCCGATGCACCGCAGCAGTTTTACTGTATTCCTTGGCTTTCAAATTGACGATGAAACATAGAAATTGCATCGGGATTGATATCAAAGGGCACAATGCCGACTTAACTGTAAGAAAAATACCTCATATATGAGTTTGTGCTTTGAGCCATTCCTGGGAGAGCAGTATTAGATTCCGATGCACCACAGTATTTTTACTGTATCCCTTGGCTTTCAAATTGACGATGAAACACAGAAATTGCATCGGGATTGAATACAAAAGCCACAATGCCGACTTAGCTATAAGATAAGTAACTCATCTAAGAGTTGTGCTTCGAGCCTTCCCTGGGAGAGCAGTGTTAGATTCCGATGCACCACACCAGTTTTACTGTATCCCTTGGTTTTCAAATTGACGATGAGACACAGAAATTGGATCGGGATTGAATACAAAAGGAACAATGCCGACTTAACTATAAGAAAAGTAGCTCATCTATGAGTTTGTGCTTTGAGGCTTTCCTGGGAGAGCAGTATTAGATTCCGATGCACCACAGCAGTTTTACTGTATCCCTTCGCTTTCCAATTGACGATGAAACACAGAAATTGCATCGGGATTGAATACAAAAGGCACAATGCCGACTTAACTCGAAGAAAAGTACCTCATCTATGAGTTTGGGCATTGAGACTTTCCTGGGAGATCAGTATTAGTTTCCGATGCACCACTGCAGGTTTACTGTATCCCTTGGACCTTCACATTGATGATGAGACACTAATTCCGTCGGGAATGAGTATATAAAGCACAATGCTGACTTATATAACAGAGGAGGAACACTTCTAAGAGTTTGTGTTTGAGCCTTTGCTGGGAGACCAGTATTAGATTCCGATGCACCACTGCAGGTTTACTCTATCCCTTGGACCATCACATTGACGATGAAACACAGAAATTGCATCGGGAATAAATACAAAAGGCACAATGCCGACTTACATACAAGAAGAGTAGCTCTTCTAATTAGTTGTGCTTTGGGCATTTCCTGGGAGACCAGTATCAGATTCCGATGCACCACTGCAGGTTTACTGTATCCCTTGGACCTTCACATTGACGACGAAACACTGAAATTGCATGGGCATTTAATTAAAAAGCACAAGGCCGACTTATATACAAGAGGAGTATCTCTTCTAAGAGTTTGTGCTTTGAGCCTTTCTTGGGAGCGCGGTATTAAACAACGTTGCACCTCTATAGGTTTGCTGTATCCCCTTGACCTTCACTTTGACGATGAAACACCGAAATTGCATCGGGATTGAATACAAAAGGCACAATGCCGACTTAACTATAAGAAAAGTACCTCATCTATGAGTTTGTGCTTTGAGCGTTTCCTGGGAGAGCAGTATTAGATTCCGATGCACCACAGCAGTTTTACTGTATCCCTTGGCTTTCAAATTGACGATGAAACACAGAAATTGCATCGTGATTAAATAAAAAAGGCAGAATGCCGACTTGGCTATAAGAAAAGTAACTCATCTATGAGTTTGTGCTTTGAGCCTTTCCTGGGAGAGGAGTATTAGATTCCGATGCACCGCAGTAGTGTTACTGTATCGCTTGGCTTTCAAATTGACGATGAAACACAGAAATTGCATCGGGATTGAATACAAAGGGCACAATGCCGACTTAACTATAAGAAAAAGTAACTCATCTCTGAGTTTGTGCTTTGAGCCTTTCCTGGGAGAGCAGTATTAGATTCCGATGCACCACAGCAGTTTTACTGTAACGCGTGGCTTTCAAATTGACGATGAAACACAGAAATTGCATCGGGATTGAATACTAAAGGCACAATGCCGACTTAACTATAGGAATAGTAACTCGTCTACGAGTTTTTGCTTTGAGCCATTCCTGGGAGAGTAGTATTAGATTCCGATGCACCACAGCAGTTTTACTGTATCCTTTGACTTTCAAATTGACGATGAAACACATAAACTGCATCGGGATTGAATGCAAAAGCCACAATGCCGACTTAACTATAAGAAAAGTACCTCATCTATGAGTTTGTTTTTGAGCCTTTCCTGGGAGAGCAGTATTAGATTCCGATGCACCACAGCAGTTTTACTGTATCCCTTGGCTTTCAAATTGACGATGAAACACAGAAATTGCATCGGGATTGAATACAAAAGGCACATTGCCGACTTAACTATAAGAAATGTAACTCATCTATGAGTTTGAGATTTGAGCATTTCCTGGGAGAGCAGTATTAAATTCTGATCCACCGCAGCAGTTTTACTTTATCACCTGGCTGTCAAATTGACGATGAAACACAGAAATTGCATCGGGATTGAATGCAAAAGGCACAATGCCGACTTAACCATAAGATAAGTAACTCAGCTATGAGTTTGTGCTTTGAACCTTTCCTGGGAGAGCAGTATTAGATTCCGATGCACCGCAGCAGTTTTACTGCATCCCTTGGCTTTCAAATTGACGATGTAACACAGAAATTGCATCGGGATTGAATACAAATGGCACTATACCGACTTAACTACAAGATAAGTAACTCATCTATGAGTTTGTGCTTTGAGGCATTCCTGGGTGAGCAGTATTACATTCCGATGCACCACAGCAGTCTTACTGTATCCCTTGGCTTTCAAATTGACGATGAAACACAGAAATTGCATCGGGATTGAATACAAAGGGCACAATGCCGACTTAACTATAAGAAAAGTAACTCATCTATGAGTTTGTGCTTTGAGCCTTTCCTGGGAGAGCAGTATTAGATTCCGATGCACCACAGCAGTTTTACTGTATCCCTTGGCTTTCAAATTGACGATGAAACACAGAAATTGCAAGGGGATTGATTACGAAAGGCACATTGCCGACTTAACTATAAGAAAAGTAACTCATCTATGAGTTTGAGACTTGAGCCTTTCCTGGGAGAGTAGTATTTAATTCTGATGCACCGCAGCAGTTTTACTGTATCCCTTGGCTTTCAAATTGACGATGAGACACAGAAATTGGATCGGGATTGAATACAAAAGGAACAATGCCGACTTAACTATAAGAAAAGTAGCTCATCTTTGAGTTTGTGCTTTGAGGCTTTCCTGGGAGAGCAGTATTAGATTCCGATGCACCACAGCAGTTTTACTGTATCCCTTGGCTTTCAAATTGACGATGAAACACAGAAATTGCATCGGGATTGAATACAAAAGGCACAATGCCGACTTAACTCGAAGAAAAGTACCTCATCTATGAGTTTGTGCATTGAGACTTTCCTGGGAGATCAGTATTAGTTTCCGATGCACCACTGCATGTTTACTGTATCCCTTGGACCTTCACATTGATGATGAGACACTAATTGCGTCGGGAATGAGTATATAAAGCACAATGCTGACTTATATACCAGAGGAGGAACACTTCTAAGAGTTTGTGTTTGAGCCTTTGCTGGGAGACCAGTATTAGATTCCGATGCACCACTGCAGGTTTACTCTATCCCTTGGACCTTCACATTGACGATGAAACACAGAAATTGCATCGGGAATAAATACAAAAGGCACAATGCCGACTTACATACAAGAAGAGTAGCTCTTCTAATAAGTTGTGCTTTGGGCATTTCCTGGGAGACCAGTATTAGATTCCGATGCACCACTGCAGGTTTACTGTATCCCTTGGACCTTCACATTGACGACGAAACACAGAAATTGCATGGGCATTTAATTAAAAAGCACAAGGCCGACTTATATACAAGAGGAGTATCTCTTCTAAGAGTTTGTGTTGCACCTCTACAGGTTTGCTATATCCCCTTGACCTTCACTTTGACGATGAAACACCGAAATTGCATCGGGATTGAATACAAAAGGCACAATGCCGACTTAACTATAAGAAAAGTACCTCATCTATGAGTTTGTGCTTTGAGCCTTTCCTGGGAGAGCAGTATTAGATTCCGATGCACCACAGCAGTTTTACTGTATCCCTTGGCTTTCAAATTGACGACGAAACACAGAAATTGCATCGGGATTGAATACAAATGGCACAATGCCGACTTAACTATAAAATAAGTAACTCATCTATGAGTTTCTACTTTGAGGCGTTAATGGGAGAGCAGTATTAGATTCAGATGCACCGCAGCAGTTTTACTGTATCCCTTGGCTTTCAAATTGACGATGAAACACAGAAATTGCATCGGGATTGAATACAAAGGGCACAATGCCGACTTAACTATAAGAAAAGTGAATCATCTGTGAGTTTGTGTTTGAGCCTTTCCTGGGAGAGCAGTATGAGATTCCAATGCACCACAGCAGTTTTACTGTATCCCTTGGCTTTCAAATTGACGATTAAACACAGAAATTACATCGGGATTGAATACAAAAGGCACAATGACAACTTAACTATATGAATAGTAACTCATCTACGAGTTTTTGCTTTGAGCCTTTCCTGGGAGAGTAGTATTAGATTCCGATGCACCACAGCAGTTATACTGTATACTTTGGCTTCCAAATTGACGATGAAACACATAAATTGCAGCGGGATTGAATACAAAAGCCACAATGCCGATTTAACTATAAGAAAAGTAACTCATCTATGAGTTTGTGCTTTCAGCCTTTCCTGGGAGAGCAGTATTAGATTCCGATGCAACACAGCAGTTTTACAGTACCCTTGGCTTTCAAATTGACAATGAAACACAGCAATTGCATCGGGATTGAATACAAAAGGCACAATGCCGACTTAACTACAAAAAAAGTAACTCATCTATGAGTTTGGGATTTTAGCCTTTCCTGGGAGAGCAGTATTAGATTCCGATGCACCGCAGCAGATTTACTGTATCCCTTGGCTTTCAAATTGACGGTGAAACACAGAAATTGCATCGGGATTGAATATAAAAGGCACAATGCCGACTTAACAATAAGAAAAGTAACTCATCGATGAGTTTGTGCTTTGAGCCTTTCCTGGGAGAGCAGTATTAGATTCCGATGCACCACAGTAGTTTTACTGTATCCCATGGCTTTCAAATTGACGATGAAACACAGAAATTGCATAGGGAATGAATACAAAAGGCACAATGCCGACTTAACTGTATGAATAGTGACTCATCTATGACTTTGTGCTTTGAGCCTTTCATGGAAGAGCAGTATTAGATTCCGATGCATCACAGCAGTTTTACTGTATCCCTTGTGTTTCAAATTGACGATTAAACACAGAAATAGCATCGGGATTGAATACAAAAGGCACAATGCTGACTTAACTATCTGAATAATAAATCATCTACGAGTTTGTGCTTTGAGCCTTTCCTGGGAGAGCAGTATTAGATTCCGATGCACCACAGCAGTTTTACTGTATCCCTTGGCTTTCAAATTGACGATGAAACACAGTAATTGCATCGGGATTGAATACAAAAGGCACAATGCCGACTTAACTAAAAGAAAAGTACCTCATCTATGAGTTTGTGCTTTGAGCCTTTCCTGGGAGAGCAGTATTAGTTTCCGATGCACCACTGCAGGTTCACTGTATCCCTTGGACCTTCACATTGATGATGAGACACTAATTGCCTCGGAAATGAGTATATAACGCACAATGCTGACTTATATACCAGAGGAGGTACACGTCTAAGAGTTTGTGCTTTGAGCCTTTGCTGGGAGACCAGTATTTGATTCCGATACACCACTGCAGTTTTACTGTATCCCTTGGCTTTCAAATTGACGAGGAAACACAGAAATTGCATCGGGTTTGAATACAAAAAGCACAATGCCGACTTAACTGAAAGAAAAGTTCCTCGTCTATGAGTTTGTGCATTGAGACTTTCCTGGGAGATCAGTATTAGTTTCCGATGCATCACTGCAGGTCTACTGTATCCCTTGGACCTTCACATTGATGATGAGACACTAATTGCGTCGGGAATGAGTATATAAAGCACAATGCTGACTTATATACCAGAGGAGGAACACTTCTAAGGGTTTGTGCTTTGAGCCTTTGCTGTGAGACCAGTATTAGATTTCGATGCACCACTGCAGGTTTACTCTATCCCTTGGACCTTCACATTGACGATAAAACACAGAAATTGCATCGGGAATAAATACAAAAGGCACAATGCCGACTTACATACAAGAAGAGTAGCTCTTCTAATAGGTTGTGCTTTGAGCATTTCCTGGGAGACCAGTATTAGATTCCGATGCACCACTGCAGGTTTACTGTATCCCTTGGAGCTTCACATTGACGACGAAACACAGAAATTTCATGGGCATTTAATTAAAAAGCCACAAGGCGACTTATATACAAGAGGAGTATCTCTTCTAAGAGTTTGTGCTTTGAGCCTTTCTTGGGAGCGCGGTATTAAACAACGTTGCACCTCTATAGGTTTGCGGTATCCCCTTGACCTTCACTTTGACGATGAAAACCCGAAATTGCATCGGGATTGAATACAAAAGGCACAATGCCGACTTAACTATAAGAAAAGTACCTCATCTATGAGTTTGTGCTTTGAGCCTTTCCTGGGAGAGCAGTATTAGATTCCGATTCACTGCAGTAGTGTTACTGTATCCCTTGGCTTTCAAATTGACGATGAAACACAGAAATTGCATCGGGATTGAATACAAAGGGCACAATGCCGACTTAACTATAAGAAAAGTAACTCATCTATGAGTTTGTGCTTTGAGCCTTTCCTGGTAGAGCAGTATTAGATTCCGATGCACCACAGCAGTTTTACTGTATCGCTTGGCTTTCAAATTGACGATGAAACACAGAAATTGCATCGGGATTGAATACTAAAGGCACATGGCCGACTTAACTATAGGAATAGTAACTCGTCTACGAGTTTTTGCTTTGAGCCTTTCCTGGGAGAGTAGTATTAGATTCCGATGCACCACAGCAGTTTTACTGTATCCTTTGGCTTTCAAATTGACGATGAAACACATAAACTGCATCGGGATTGAATGCAAAAGCCACAATGCCGACTTAACTATAAGAAAAGTACCTCATCTATGATTTTGTTCTTTGAGCCTTTCCTGGGAGAGCAGTATTAGATTCCGATGCACCACAGCAGTTTTACTGTATCCCTTGGCTTTCAAACTGACGATGAAACACAGAAATTGCATCGGGATTGAATACAAAAGGCACAATGACAACTTAACTATATGAATAGCAACTCATCTACGAGTTTTTGCTTTGAGCCTTTCCTGGGAGAGTAGTATTAGATTCCGATGCACCACAGCAGTTATACTGTATACTTTGGCTTCCAAATTGACGATGAAACACATAAATTGCAGCGGGATTGAATACCAAAGCCACAATGCCGATTTAACTATAAGAAAAGTAACTCATCTATGAGTTTGTGCTTTCAGCCTTTCCTGGGAGAGCAGTATTAGATTCCGATGCAACACAGCAGTTTTACAGTACCCTTGGCTTTCAAATTGACGATGAAACACAGCAATTGCATCGGGATTGAATACAAAAGGCACAATGCCGACTTAACTACAAAAAAAGTAACTCATCTATGAGTTTGGGATTTGAGCCTTTCCTGGGAGAGCAGTATTAGATTCCGATGCACCGCAGCAGATTTACTGTATCCCTTGGCTTTCAAATTGACGATGAAACACAGAAATTGCATCGGGATTGAATGTAAAAGGCACAATGCCGACTTAACAATAAGAAAAGTAACTCATCGATGAGTTTGTGCTTTGAGCCTTTCCTGGGAGAGCAGTATTAGATTCCGATGCACCACAGTAGTTTTACTGTATCCCATGGCTTTCAAATTGAGGATGAAACACAGAAATTGCATAGGGAATGAATACAAAAGGCACAATGCCGACTTAACTGTATGAATAGTAACTCATCTATGAGTTTGTGCTTTGAGCCTTTCATGGGAGAGCAGTATTAGATTCCGATGCATCACAGCAGTTTTACTGTATCCCTTGTGTTTCAAATTGACGACTAAACACAGAAATAGCATCGGGATTGAATACAAAAGGCACAATGCCGACTTAACTATCTGAATAATAAATCATCTACGAGTTTGTGCTTTGAGCCTTTCCTGGGAGAGCAGTATTAGATTCCGATGCACCACAGCAGTTTTACTGTATCCCTTGGCTCTCAAATTGACGATGAAACACAGTAATTGCATCGGGATTGAATACAAAAGGCACAATGCCGACTTAACTAAAAGAAAAGTACCTCATCTATGAGTATGTGCTTTGAGCCTTTCCTGGGAGAGCAGTATTAGTTTCCGATGCACCACTGCAGGTTCACTGTATCCCTTGGACCTTCACATTGATGATGAGACACTAATTGCCTCGGGAATGAGTATATAACGCACAATGCTGACTTATATACCAGAGGAGGTACACGTCTAAGAGTTTGTGCTTTGAGCCTTTGCTGGGAGAGCAGTATTAGATTCCGATACACCACTGCAGTTTTACTGTATCCCTCGGCTTTCAAATTGACGAGGAAACACAGAAATTGCATCGGGTTTGAATACAAAAAGCACAATGCCGACTTAACTGAAAGAAAAGTTCCTCGTCTATGAGTTTGTGCATTGAGACTTTCCTGGGAGATCAGTATTAGTTTCCGATGCATCACTGCAGGTCTACTGTATCCCTTGGACCTTCACATTGATGATGAGACACTAATTGCGTCGGGAATGAGTATATAAAGCACAATGCTGACTTATATACCAGAGGAGGAACACTTCTAAGAGTTTGTGCTTTGAGCCTTTGCTGTGAGGCCAGTATTAGATTTCGATGCACCACTGCAGGTTTACTCTATCCCTTGGACCTTCACATTGACGATAAAACACAGAAATTGCTTCGGGAATAAATACAAAAGGCACAATGCCGACTTACATACAAGAAGAGTAGCTCTTCTAATAAGTTGTGCTTTGAGCATTTCCTGGGAGACCAGTATTAGATTCCGATGCACCACTGCAGGTTTACTGTATCCCTTGGAGCTTCACATTGACGACGAAACACAGAAATTGCATGGGCATTTAATTAAAAAGCCACAAGGCGACTTATATACAAGAGGAGTATCTCTTCTAAGAGTTTGTGCTTTGAGCCTTTCTTGGGAGCGCGGTATTAAACAACGTTGCACCTCTATATGTTTGCGGTATCCCCTTGACCTTCACTTTGACGATGAAAACCCGAAATTGCATCGGGATTGAATACAAAAGGCACAATGCCGACTTAACTATAAGAAAAGTACCTCATCTATGAGTTTGTGCTTTGAGCCTTTCCTGGGAGAGCAGTATTAGATTCCGATGCACCGCAGTAGTGTTACTGTATCCCTTGGCTTTCAAATTGACGATGAAACACAGAAATTGCATCGGGATTGAATACAAAGGGCACAATGCCGACATAACTATAAGAAAAGTAACTCATCTATGAGTTTGTGCTTTGAGCCTTTCCTGGGAGAGCAGTATTAGATTCCGATGCACCACAGCAGTTTTACTGTATCGCTTGGCTTTCAAATTGACGATGAAACACAGAAATTGCATCGGGATTGAATACAAAAGGCACAATGCCGACTTAACTAAAAGAAAAGTACCTCATGTATGAGTTTGTGCTTTGAGAATTTCCTGGGAGAGCAGTATTAGTTTCCGATGCACCACTGCAGGTTCACTGTATCCCTTGGACCTTCACATTGATGATGAGACACTAATTGCCTCGGGAATGAGTATATAACGCACAATGCTGACTTATATACCAGAGGATATACACGTCTAAGAGTTTGTGCTTTGAGCCTTTTGCCGGGAGACCAGTATTAGATTCCGATACACCACTGCAGTTTTACTGTATCCCTTGGCTTTCAAATTGACGAGGTAACACAGAAATTGCATCGGGTTTGAATACAAAAAGCACAATGCCGACTTAACTGAAAGAAATGTTCCTCGTCAATGAGTTTGTGCATTGAGACTTTCCTGGGAGATCAGTATTAGTTTCCGATGCATCACTGCAGGTCTACTGTATCCCTTGGACCTTCACATTGATGATGAGACACTAATTGCGTCGGGAATGAGTATATAAAGCACAATGCTGACTTATATACCAGAGGAGGAACACTTCTAAGAGTTTGTACTTTGAGCCTTTGCTGGGAGACCAGTATTAGATTTCGATGCACCACTGCAGGTTTACTCTATCCCTTGGAGCTTCACATTGACGACGAAACACAGAAATTGCATGGGCATTTAATTAAAAAGCCACAAGGCCGACTTATATACAAGAGGAGTATCTCTTCTAAGAGTTTGTGCTTTGAACCTTTCTTGGGAGCGCGGTATTAAACAACGTTGCACCTCTATAGGTTTGCGGTATCCCCTTGACCTTCACTTTGACGATGAAACACCGAAATTGCATCGGGATTGAATACAAAAGGCACAATGCCGACTTAACTATAAGAAAAGTACCTCATCTATGAGTTTGTGGTTTGAGCTTTTCGTGGGAGAGCAGTATTAGATTCCGATGCACCACAGCAGTTTTACTGTATCCCTTGGCTTTCAAATTGACGATGAAACACAGAAATTGCATCGTGATTGAATAAAAAAGGCAGAATGCCGACTAGGCTATAAGAAAAGTAACTCATCTATGAGTTTGCGCTTTGAGCCTTTCCTGGGAGAGCAGTATTAGATTCCGATGCACCGCAGTACTGTTACTGTATCCCTTGGCTTTCAAATTGACGATGAAACATAGAAATTGCATCGGGATTGAATACAAAGGGCACAATGCCGACTTAACTATAAGAAAAGTAACTCATCTATGAGTTTGTGCTTTGAGCCTTTCCTGGGAGAGCAGTATTAGATTCCGATGCACCACAACAGTTTTACTATATCGCTTGGCTTTCAAATTGACGATGAAACACTGAAATTGCATCGGGATTGAATACTAAAGGCACAATGCCGACTTAACTATAGGAATAGTAACTCGTCTACGAGTTTTTGCTTTGAGCCTTTCCTGGGAGAGTAGTATTAGATTCCGATGCACCACAGCAGTTTTACTGTATCCTTTGGCTTTCAAATTGACGATGAAACACATAAACTGCATCGGGATTGAATGCAAAAGCCACAATGCCGACTTAACTATAAGAAAAGTACCTCATCTATGAGTTTGTTCTTTGAGCCTTTCCTGGGAGAGCAGTATTAGATTCCGATGCACCACAGCAGTTTTACTGTATCCCTTGGCTTTCAAATTGACGATGAAACACAGAAATTGCATCGAGATTGAATACAAAAGGCACATTGCCGACTTAACTATAAGAAAAGTAACTCATCTATGAGTTTGAGATTTGAGCCTTTCCTGGGAGAGCAGTATTAAATTCCGATCCACCGCAGCAGTTTTACTTTATCACTGGCTGTCAAATTGACGACGAAACACAGAAATTGCATCGGGATTGATTGCAAAAGGCACAATGCCGACTTAACCATAAGATAAGTAACTCAGCTATGAGTTTGTGCTTTGAACCTTTCCTGGGAGAGCAGTATTAGATTCCGATGCAACGCAGCAGTTTTACTGTATCCCTTGGCTTTCAAATTGACGATGTAACACAGAAATTGCATCGGGATTGAATACAAATGGCACTATGCCGACTTAACTACAAGATAAGTAACTCATCTATGAGTTTGTGCTTTGAGGCATTCCTGGGTGAGCAGTATTACATTCCGATGCACCACAGCAGTCTTACTGTATCCCTTGGCTTTCAAATTGACGATGAAACACAGAAATTGCATCGGGATGGAATACAAAGGGCACAATGCCGACTTAACTATAAGAAAAGTAACTCATCTATGAGTTTGTGCTTTGAGCCTTTCCTGGGAGAGCAGTATTAGATTCCGATGCACCACAGCAGTTTTACTGTATCCCTTGGCTTTCAAATTGACGATGAAACACAGAAATTGTATCGGGATTGAATACAAATGGCACAATGCCGACTTAACTATAAGAAAAGTAACTCATCTATGAGTTTGAGATTTGAGCCTTTCCTGGGAGAGCAGTATTAAATTCCGATCCACCGCAGCAGTTTTACTTTATCACCTGGCTGTCAAAGTGACGATGAAACACAGAAATTGCATCGGGATTGAATGCAAAAGGCACTATGCCGACTTAACCATAAGATAAGTAACTCAGCTATGAGTTTGTGCTTTGAACCTTTCCTGGGAGAGCAGTATTAGATTCCGATGCACCACAGCAGTTTTACTCTATCCCTTGGACCTTCACATTGACGATGAAACACAGAAATTGCATCGGGATTGAATACAAATGGCACTATGCCGACTTAACTACAAGATAAGTAACTCATCTATGAGTTTGTGCTTTGAGGCATTCCTGGGTGAGCAGTAGTACATTCCGATGCACCACAGCAGTCTTACTGTATCCCTTGGCTTTCAAATTGACGATGAAACACAGAAATTGCATCGGGACTGAATGCAAAAGGCACAATATCGACTTAACCATAAGATAAATAACTCATCTATGAGTTTGTGCTTTGAACCCTGCCTGGGGGAGCAGTATTAGATTCCGATGCACCGCAGCAGTTTTACTGTATCCCTTGGCTTTCAAATTGACGATGTAACACAGAAATTGCATCGGGATTGAATACAATTGGCACAATGCCGACTTAACTATAAGATAAGTAACTCATCTATGAGTTTGTGATTTGAGGCTTTCCTGGGAGAGCAGTATTAGATTCCGATGCACCGCAGCAGTTTTACTGTATTCCTTGGCATTCAAATTGACGATGAGACGCAGAAATTGCATCGGGATTGAATACAGAAAGCACAATGACGACTTAACTATAAGAAAAGTAACTCATCTATGAGTTTGTGCTTTGAGCCTTTCTTGGGAGCGCGGTATTAAACAGCGATGCACCTCTATAGGTTGGCTGTATCCCCTTGACCTTCACTTTGACGATGAAACACCGAAATTGCATCGGGATTGAATACAAAAGGCACAATGCCGACTTAACAATAAGAAAAGTACCTCATCTATGAGTTTGTGCTTTGAGCCTTTCCTGGGAGAGCAGTATTAGATTCCGATGCACCACAGCAGTTTTACTGTATCCCTTGGCTTTCAAATTGACATTGAAACACAGAAATTGCATCATGATTGAATAAAAAAGGCAGAATGCCGACATGGCTATAAGAAAAGTGACTCATCTATGAGTTTGTGATTTGAGCCTTTCCTGGGAGAACAGTATTAGATTCCGATGCACCACAGTAGTGTTACTGTATCCCTTGGCTTTCAAATTGACGATGAAACACAGAAATTGCATCGGGATTGAATACAAAGGGCACAATGCCGACTTAACTATAAGAAAAGTAACTCATCTATGAGTTTGTGCTTTGAGCCTTTCCTGGGAGAGCAGTATTACATTCCGATGCACCACAGCAGTTTTACTATATCGCTTGGCTTTCAAATTGACGATGAAACACAGATATTGCATCGGGATTGAATACCAAAGGCACAATGCCGACTTAACTATAGGAATAGTAACTCGTCTACGAGTTTTTGCTTTGAGCCTTTCCTGGGAGAGTAGTATTAGATTCCGATGCACCACAGCAGTTTTACTGTATCCTTTGGCTTTCAAATTGACGATGAAACACATAAACTGCATCGGGATTGAATGCAAAAGCCACAATGCCGACTTAACTATAAGAAAAGTACCTCATCTATGAGTTTGTTCTTTGAGCCTTTCCTGGGAGAGCAGTATTAGATTCCGATGCACCACAGCAGTTTTACTGTATCCCTTGGCTTTCAAATTGACGATGAAACACAGAAATTGCATCGGGATTGAATACAAAAGGCACATTGCCGACTTAACTATAAGAAAAGTAACTCATCTATGAGTTTGAGATTTGAGCCTTTCCTGGGAGAGCAGTATTAAATTCCGATCCACCGCAGCAGTTTTACTTTATCACCTGGCTGTCAAATTGACGATGAAACACAGAAATTGCATCGGGATTGAATGCAAAAGGCACAATGCCGACTTAACCATAAGATAAGTAACTCAGCTATGAGTTTGTGCTTTGAACCTTTCCTGGGAGAGCAGTATTAGATTCCGATGCACCGCAGCAGTTTTACTGTATCCCTTGGCTTTCAAATTGACGATGTAACACAGAAATTGCATCGGGATTGAATACAAATGGCACTATGCCGACTTAACTACAAGATAAGTAACTCATCTATGAGTTTGTGCTTTGAGGCTTTCCTGGGTGAGCAGTAGTACATTCCGATGCACCACAGCAGTCTTACTGTATCCCTTGGCTTTCAAATTGACGATGAAACACCGAAATTGCATCGGGATTGAATACAAAGGGCACAATGCCGACTTAACTATAAGAAAAGTAACTCATCTATGAGTTTGTGCTTTGAGCCTTTCCTGGGAGAGCAGTATTACATTCCGATCACCACAGCAGTTTTACTATATCGCTTGTCTTTCAAATTGACGATGAAACACAGAAATTGCATCGGGATTGATTACCAAAGGCACAATGCCGACTTAACTATAGGAATAGTAACTCGTCTACGAGTTTTTGCTTTGAGTCTTTCCTGGGAGAGTAGTATTAGAATCCGATGCACCACAGCAGTTTTACTGTATCCCTTGGCTTTCAAATTGACGATGAAACACATAAACTGCATCGGGATTGAATGCAAAAGCCACAATGCCGACTTAACTATAAGAAAAGTACCTCATCTATGAGTTTGTTCTTTGAGCCTTTCCTGGGAGAGCAGTATTAGATTCCGATGCACCACAGCAGTTTTACTGTATCCCTTGGCTTTCAAATTGACGATGAAACACAGAAATTGCATCGGGATTGAATACAAAAGGCACATTGCCGACTTAACTATAAGAAAAGTAACTCATCTATGAGTTTGAGATCTGAGCCTTTCCTGGGAGAGCAGTATTAAATTCCGATCCACCGCAGCAGTTTTACTTTATCACCTGGCTGTCAAATTGACGATGAAACACAGAAATTGCATCGGGATTGAATGCAAAAGGCACAATGCCGACTTAACCATAAGATAAGTAACTCAGCTATGAGTTTGTGCTTTGAACCTTTCCTGGGAGAGCAGTATTAGATTCCGATGCACCGCAGCAGTTTTACTGTATCCCTTGGCTTTCAAATTGACGATGTAACACAGAAATTGCATCGGGATTGAATACAAATGGCACTATGCCGACTTAACTACAAGATAAGTAACTCATCTATGAGTTTGTGCTTTGAGGCTTTCCTGGGTGAGCAGTAGTACATTCCGATGCACCACAGCAGTCTTACTGTATCCCTTGGCTTTCAAATTGACGATGAAACACCGAAATTGCATCGGGATTGAATACAAAGGGCACAATGCCGACTTAACTATAAGAAAAGTAACTCATCTATGAGTTTGTGCTTTGAGCCTTTCCTGGGAGAGCAGTATTACATTCCGATCACCACAGCAGTTTTACTATATCGCTTGTCTTTCAAATTGACGATGAAACACAGAAATTGCATCGGGATTGATTACCAAAGGCACAATGCCGACTTAACTATAGGAATAGTAACTCGTCTACGAGTTTTTGCTTTGAGTCTTTCCTGGGAGAGTAGTATTAGATTCCGATGCACCACAGCAGTTTTACTGTATCCCTTGGCTTTCAAATTGACGATGAAACACATAAACTGCATCGGGATTGAATGCAAAAGCCACAATGCCGACTTAACTATAAGAAAAGTACCTCATCTATGAGTTTTTTCTTTGAGCCTTTCCTGGGAGAGCAGTATTAGATTCCGATGCACCACAGCAGTTTTACTGTATCCCTTGGCTTTCAAATTGACGATGAAACACAGAAATTGCATCGGGATTGAATACAAAAGGCACATTGCCGACTTAACTATAAGAAAGTAACTCATCTATGAGTTTGAGATTTGAGCCTTTCCTGGGAGAGCAGTATTAAATTCCGATCCACCGCAGCAGTTTTACTTTATCACCTGGCTGTCAAATTGACGATGAAACACAGAAATTGCATCGGGATTGAATGCAAAAGGCACAATGCCGACTTAACCATAAGATAAGTAAATCAGCTATGAGTTTGTGCTTTGAACCTTTCCTGGGAGAGCAGTATTAGATTCCGATGCACCGCAGCAGTTTTACTGTATCCCTTGGCTTTCAAATTGACGATGTAACACAGAAATTGCATCGGGATTGAATACAAATGGCACTATGCCGACTTAACTACAAGATAAGTAACTCATCTATGAGTTTGTGCTTTGAGGCTTTCCTGGGTGAGCAGTAGTAGATTCCGATGCACCACAGCAGTCTTACTGTATCCCTTGGCTTTCAAATTGACGATGAAACACAGAAATTGCATCGGGATTGAATACAAAGGGTACAATGCCGACTTAACTATAAGAAAAGTAACTCATCTATGAGTTTGTTCTTTGAGCCTTTCCTGGGAGAGCAGTATTAGATTCCGATGCACCACAGCAGTTTTACTGTATCCCTTGGCTTTCAATTGGACGATGAAACACAGAAATTGCATCGGGATTGAATACGAAAGGCACATTGCCGACTTAACTATAAGAAAAGTAACTCATCTATCAGTTTGAGAATTGAGCCTTTCCTGGGAGAGTAGTATTTAATTCTGATGCACCGCAGCAGTTTTACTGTATCCCCTGGCTTTCAAATTGACGATGAAACACAGAAATTGCATCGGGACTGAATGCAAAAGGCACAATATCGACTTAACCATAAGATAAGTAACTCATCTATGAGTTTGTGCTTTGAACCCTGCCTGGGAGAGCAGTATTAGATTCCGATGCACCGCAGCAGTTTTACTGTATCCCTTGGCTTTCAAATTGACGATGTAACACAGAAATTGCATCGGGATTGAATAGAAATGGCACAATGCCGACTTAACTATAAGATAAGTAACTCATCTATGAGTTTGTGATTTGAGGCTTTCCTGGGAGAGCAGTATTAGATTCCGATGCACCGCAGCAGTTGTACTGTATCCCTTGGCTTTCAAATTGACGATGAAACACAGAAATTGCATCGGGATTCAATACAAAAGGCGCAATGTCAACTTAACTATATGAATAGTAACTCATTTACGAGTTTTTGCATTGAGCCTTTCCTGGGAGAGTAGTATTAGATTCCGATGCACCACAGCAGTTTTACTGTATCCCTTGGCTTTCAAATTGACGTTGAGACACATAAATTGCATCGGGATTGAATACAAAAGACACAATGCCGATTTAACTATAAGAAAAGTAACTCATCTATGAGTTTGTGCTTTCAGCCTTTCCTGGGAGAGCAGTATTAGATTCCGATGCACCACAGCAGTTTTACTGTATCCCTTGGCTTTCAAATTGACGATGAAACACAGAAATTGCATCGGGATTGAATTCAAAAGGCACAATGCCGACTAAACTATAAAAAAAGTAACTCATCTATGACTTTGCGTTCGAGCCTTCCCTGGGAAAGCGGTATTAGATTCCGATGCACCACAGCAGTTTTACTGTATCGCTTGGCTTTCAAATTGACGATGAAACACAGAAATTGCATCGGGATTGAATACTAAAGGCACAATGCCGACTTAACTACAGGAATGGTAACTCGTCCACGAGTTTTTGCTTTGAGCCTTTCCTAAGAGAGTAGTATTAGATTCCGATGCACCATAGCAGTTTTACTGTATCCTTTGGCTTTCAAATGGACGATGAAATACATAAACTGCATCGGGATTGAATGCAAAAGCCACAATGCCGACTTAACTATAAGAAAAGTACCTCATCTATGAGTTTGTTCTTTGAGCCTTTCCTGGGAGAGCAGTATTAGATTCCGATGCACCACAGCAGTTTTACTGTATCCCTTGGCTTTCAAATTGACGATGAAACACAGAAATTGCATCGGGATTGAATACAAAAGGCACATTGCCGACTTAACTATAAGAAAAGTAACTCATCTATGAGTTTGAGATTTGAGCCTTTCCTGGGAGAGCAGTATTAAATTCCGATCCACCGCAGCAATTTTACTTTATCACCTGGCTGTCAAATTGACGATGAAACACAGAAATTGCATCGGGATTGAATGCAAAAGGCACAATGCCGACTTAACCATAAGATAAGTAACTCAGCTATGAGTTTGTGCTTTGAACCCTGCCTGGGGGAGCAGTATTAGATTCCGATGCACCACAGCAGTTTTACTGTATCCCTCGGTTTTCAAATTGACGATGAAACACGGAAATTGCATCGGGATTGAATAGAAAAGGCACAATGCCGACTAAATTATAAGAAAAGTAACCCATCTATGAGTTTGTGCTTCGAGCCTCCCCTGGGGGAGCAGTATTGGATTCCGATGTACCACACCAGATTTTCTGTATTCCTTGGCATTCAAATTGACGATGAGACACAGAAATTGCATCGGGATTGAATACAAAGGGCACAATGCCGACTTAACTATAAGAAAAGTACCTCATCTATGAGTTTGTGCTTTGAGCCTTTCCTGGGAGAGCAGTATTAGATTCCGATGCACCACAGCAGTTTTACTGTATCCCTTGGCTTTCAAATTGACGATGAAACACAGAAATTGCATCGGGATTGAATTCAAAAGGCACAATGCCGACTAAACTATAAAAAAAGTAACTCATCTATGAGTTTGCGTTCGGGCCTTCCCTGGGAAAGCGGTATTAGATTCCGATGCACCACACCAGTTTTACTGTATCCCTTGGCTTTCAAATTGACGATGAGACACAGAAATTGCATCGGGATTGAATACAAAAAGCACAATGCCGACTTAACTATAAGAAAAGTACCTCATCTATGAGTTTGTGCTTTGAGCCTTCCTGGGAGAGCAGTATTAGATTCCGATGCACCACAGCAGTTTTACTGTAACCCTTGGCATTCAAATTGACGATGAAACACAGAAATTGCATCGGGATTGAATACAAAAGGCACATTGCCGAATTAACTATAAGAAACTTAACTCATCTATGAGTTTGAGATTTGAGCCTTTGCTGGGAGAGCAGTATTAAATTCCGATGCACCGCAGCAGTTTTACTTTATCCCCTGGCTTTGAAATTGACGATGAAACACAGAAATTGCATCGGGAGTGAATGCAAAAGGCACAATGCCGACTTAACCATAAGATAAGTAACTCATCTATGAGTTTGTGCTTTAAACCTTTCCTGGGAGAGCAGTAATAGATTCCGATGCACCGCAGCAGTTTTACTGTATCCCTTGGCTTTCCAATTGACGATGTAACACAGAAATTGCATCGGGATTGAATACAAATGGCACAATGTCGACTTAACTATAAGATAAGTAATTCATCTATGAGTTTGTGCTTTGAGGCTTTCCTGGGACAGCAGTATTAGATTCCGATGCACCGCAGCAGTCTTACTGTATCCCTTGGCTTTCAAATTGACGACGAAACACAGAAATTGCATCGGGATTGAATACAAAGGGCACAATGCCGTTCAAACTATAACAAAAGTACCTCATCTATGAGTTTGTGCTTTGAGCCTTTCCTGGGAGAGCAGTATTAGATTCCGATGCACCACAGCAGTTTTACTGTATCCTTTGGCTTTCAAATTGACGATGAAACACAGAAATTGCATCGGGATTGAATACGAAAGGCACATTGCCGACTTAACTATAAGAAAAGTAACTCATTTATGAGTTTGAGATTTGAGCCTTTCGTGGGAGAGCAGTATTAAAGTCCGATGCACCGCAGCAGTTTTACTGTATCCCCTGGCTTTCAAATTGACGATGAAACACAGAAATTGCATCGGGATTGAATACCAAAGGCCCAATGCCGACTTAACTATAGGAATAGTAACTCGTCTACGAGTTTTTGCTTTGAGCCTTTCCTGGGAGAGTAGTATTAGATTCCGATGCACCACAGCAGTTTTACTCAATCCCTTGGCTTTCAAATTGACGATGAAACACAGAAATTGCATCGGGATTGAATACAATAGGCACAATGCCGACTTAACTATAAGAAAAGTACCTCATCTATGAGTTTGTTCTTTGAGCCTTTCCTGGGAGAGCAGTATTAGATTCCGATGCACCACAGCAGTTTTACTGTAACCCTTGGCTTTCAAATTGACGATGAAACACATAAATTGCATCGGGATTGACTACAAAAGGCACATTGCCGACTTAACTATAAGAAAAGTAACTCATCTATGAGTTTGAGATTTGCGCCTTTCCTGGGAGAGCAGTATTAAATTCCGATGCACCACAGCAGTTTTACTTTATCCCCTGGCTTTCAAATTGACGATGAAACACAGAAATTGCATCGGGATTGAATGCAAAAGGCACAATGCCGACTTAACCATAAGATAAGTAACTCAGCTATGAGTTTGTGCTTTGAACCTTTCCTGGGAGAGCAGTATTAGATTCCGATGCACCGCAGCAGTTTTACTGCATCCCTTGGCTTTCAAATTGACGATGTAACACAGAAATTGCATCGGGATTGAATACAAATGGCACTATGCCGACTTAACTACAAGATAAGTAACTCATCTATGAGTTTGTGCTTTGAGGCATTCCTGGGTGAGCAGTAGTACATTCCGATGCACATCAGCAGTTTTACTTTATCCCCTGGCTTTCAAATTGACGATGAAACACAGAAATTGCATCGGGATTGAATGCAAAAGGCACAATGCCGACTTAACCATAAGATAAGTAACTCATCTATTAGTTTATGCTTTGAGCCTTTCCTGGGAGAGCAGTATTAGATTCCGATGCACCACAGCAGTTTTACTGTATCCCTTGGCTTTCAAATTGACGATGAAACACAGAAACTGCATCGGGATTGAATACGAAAGGCACATTGCCGACTTAACTATAAGAATAGTAACTCATCTATGAGTTTGAGACTTGAGCCTTTCCTGGGAGAGTAGTATTTAATTCTGATGCACCGCAGCAGTTTTACTGTATCCCCTGGCTTTCAAATTGACGATGAAACACAGAAATTGCATCGGGACTGAATGCAAAAGGCACAATATCGACTTAACCATAAGATAAGTAACTCATCTATGAGTTTGTGCTTTGAACCCTGCCTGGGGGAGCAGTATTAGATTCCGATGCACCGCAGCAGTTTTACTGTATCCCTTGGCTTTCAAATTGACGATGAAACACATAAATTGCATCGGGATTGAATACAAAAGGCACAATGCCGATTTAACTATAAGAAAAGTAACTCATCTATGAGTTTGTGCTTTCAGCCTTTCCTCGGAGAGCAGTATTAGATTCCGATGCACCACAGCAGTTTTACTGTATCCCTTGGCTTTCAAATTGACGATGAAACACAGAAATTGCATCGGGATTGAATTCAAAAGGCACAATGCCGACTAAACTATAAAAAAAGTAACTCATCTATGAGTTTGCGTTCGGGCCTTCCCTGGGAAAGCGGTATTAGATTCCGATGCACCACACCAGTTTTACTGTATCCCTTGGCTTTCAAATTGACGATGAGACACAGAAATTGCATCGGGATTGAATACAAAAAGCACAATGCCGACTTAACTATAAGAAAAGTACCTCATCTATGAGTTTGTGCTTTGAGCCTTCCTGGGAGAGCAGTATTAGATTCCGATGCACCACAGCAGTTTTACGGTATCCCTCGGTTTTCAAATTGACGATGAAACACGGAAATTGCATCGGGATTGAATACAAACGGCACAATGCCGACTAAATTATAAGAAAAGTAACCCATCTATGAGTTTGTGCTTCGAGCCTCCCCTGGGGGAGCAGTATTGGATTCCGATGTACCACACCAGATTTTCTGTATTCCTTGGCATTCAAATTGACGATGAGACACAGAAATTGCATCGGGATTGAATACAAAGGGCACAATGCCGTCCAAACTATAACAAAAGTACCTCATCTATGAGTTTGTGCTTTGAGCCTTTCCTGGGAGAGCAGTATTAGATTCCGATGCACCACAGCAGTTTTACTGTATCCCTTGGCTTTCAAATTGACATTGAAACACAGAAATTGCATCATGATTGAATAAAAAAGGCAGAACGCCGACATGGCTATAAGATAAGTAACTCATCTATGAGTTTGTGATTTGAGCCGTTCCTGGGAGAACAGTATTAGATTCCGATGCACCACAGTAGTGTTACTGTATCCCTTGGCTTTCAAATTGACGATGAAACACAGAAATTGCATCGGGATTGAATACAAAGGGCACAATGCCGACTTAACTATAAGAAAAGTAACTCATCTATGAGTTTGTGCTTTGAGCCTTTCCTGGGAGAGCAGTATTAGATTCCGATGCACCACAGCAGTTTTACTGTATCGCTTGGCTTTCAAATTGACGATGAAACACAGAAATTGCATCGGCATTGAATACTAAAGGCACAATGCCGATTTACCTATGGGAATAGTAACTCGACTACGAGTTTTTGCTTTGAGCCTTTCCTGGGAGAGTATTATTAGATTCCGATGCACCACAGCAGTTTTACTGTATCCCTTGGCTTACAAATTGACGATGAAACACAGAAATTGCATCGGGATTGAATACAATAGGCACAATGCCGACTTAACTATAAGAAAAGTACCTCATCTATGAGTTTGTTCTTTGAGCCTTTCCTGGGAGAGCAGTATTAGATTCCGATGCACCACAGCAGTTTTACTTTATCCCATGGCTTTCAAATTGACGATGAAACACAGAAATTGCATCGGGATTGAATGCAAAAGGCACAATGCCGACTTAACCATAAGATAAGTAACTCATCTATGAGTTTTTGCTTTGAACCTTTCCTGGGAGAGCAGTAATAGATTCCGATGCACCGCAGCAGTTTTACTGTATCCCTTGGCTTTCCAATTGACGATGTAACACAGAAATTGCATCGGGATTGGATACAAATGGCACAATGCCGACTTAACTATAAGATAAGTAATTCATCTATGAGTTTGTGCTTTGAGGCTTTCCTGGGAGAGCAGTATTAGATTCCGATGCACCGCAGCAGTTATACTGTATCCCTTGGCTTTCAAATTGACGATGAAACACAGAAATTGCATCGGGATTGAATACAAAGGGCACAATGCCGTTCAAACTATAACAAAAGTACCTCATCTATGAGTTTGTGCTTTGAGCCTTTTCTGGGAGAGCAGTATTAGATTCCGATGCACCACAGCAGTTTTACTGTATCATTTGGCTTTCAAATTGACGATGAAACACAGAAATTGCATCGGGATTGAATACGAAAGGCACATTGCCGACTTAACTATAAGAAAAGTAACTCATTTATGAGTTTGAGATTTGAGCCTTTCGTGGGAGAGCAGTATTAAAGTCCGATGCACCGCAGCAGTTTTACTGTATCCCCTGGCTTTCAAATTGACGATGAAACACAGAAATTGCATCGGGACTGAATGCAAAAGGCACAATGCCGACTTAACTATAAGAAAAGTAACTCACCTATGAGTTTGAGCTTTGAGCCTTTCCTGTGAGAGCAGTATTACATTCCGATGCACCACAGCAGTTTTACTGTATCGCTTGGCTTTCAAATTGACGATGAAACACAGAAATTGCATCGGGATTGAATACCAAAGGCCCAATGCCGACTTAACTATAGGAATAGTAACTCGTCTACGAGTTTTTGCTTAGAGCCTTTCCTGGGAGAGTAGTATTAGATTCCGATGCACCACAGCAGTTTTACGCAATCCCTTGGCTTTCAAATTGACGATGAAACACAGAAATTGCATCGGGATTGAATACAATAGGCACAATGCCGACTTAACTATAAGAAAAGTACCTCATCTATGAGTTTGTGCTTTGAACCTTTCCTGGGAGAGCAGTAATAGATTCCGATGCACCACAACAGTTTTACTGTATCCCTTGGCTTTCAAATTGACGATGTAACACAGAAATTGCATCGGGATTGAATACAAATGGCACAATGCCGACTTAACTATAAGATAAGTAATTCATCTATGAGTTTGTGCTTTGAGGCTTTCCTGGGAGAGCAGTATTAGATTCCGATGCACCGCAGCAGTTTTACTGTATCCCTTGGCTTTCAAATTGACGATGAAACACAGAAATTGCATCGGGATTGAATACAAAGGGCACAATGCCATCTTAACTATAACAAAAGTACTTCATCTATGAGTATGTGCTTTGAGCCTTTCCTGGGAGAGCAGTATTAGATTCCGATGCACCACAGCAGTTTTACTGTATCCCTTGGCTTTCAAATTGACGATGAAACACAGAAATTGCATCGGGATTGAATACGAAAGGCACATTGCCGACTTAACTATAAGAAAAGTAACTCATCTATGAGTTTGAGATTTGAGCCATTCCTTGGAGAGCAGTATTAAATTCCGATGCACTGCAGCAGTTTTACTGTATCCCCTGGCTTTCAAGTTGACGATGAAACACAGAAATTGCATCGGGACTGAATGCAAAAGGCACAATGCCGACTTAACCATAAGATAAGAACTCATCTATGAGTTTGTGCTTTGAACCCTTCCTGGGAGAGCAGCATTAGATTCCAATGCACCGCAGCAGTTTTACTGTATCCCTTGGCTTTCAAATTGACGATGTAACACAGAAATTGCATCGGGATTGAATACAAATGGCACAATGCCGACTTAACTATAAGATAAGTAACTCATCTATGAGTTTGTGCTTTGAGGCTTTCCTGGGAGAGCAGTATTAGATTCCGATGCACCGCAGCAGTTTTACTGTATCCCTTGGCTTTCAAATTGACGATGAAACACAGAAATTGCCTCGGGATTGAATACAATGGGCACAATGCCCACTTAACTATAAGAAAAGTAACTCATCTATGAGTTTGTGCTTTGAGCCATTCCTGGGAGAGCAGTATTAGATTCAGATGCACCACAGCAGTTTTACTGTATCCCATGGCTTTCAAATTGACGATGAAACACAGAAATTGCATCGGGATTGAATACAAAAGGCACAATAACAACTTAACTATATGAATAGTAACTCATCTGCGAGTTTTTGCTTTGAGCCTTTCCTGGGAGAGTAGTATTAGATTCAGATGCACCACAGCAGTTTTCCTGTATCCCTTGGCTTTCAAATTGACGATGAAACACAGAATTTGCATCGGGAATAAATACAAAAGGCACAATGCCGACTTACATACAAGAGGAGTAGCTCTTCTAATACGTTGTGCTTTGAGCATTTCCTGGGAGAACAGTGTTAGATTCCGATGCACCACTGCAGGTTTACTGTATCCCTTGGACCTTCACATTGACGACGAAACACAGAAATTGCATGGGCATTTAATTAAAAAACCAAAAGGCCGACTTATATACAAGAGGAGTATCTCTTCTAAGAGTTTGTGCTTTGAGCCTTTCTTGGGAGCGCGGTATTAAACAACGATGCACCTCTATAGGTTTGCTGTATCCCTTACCTTCAGTTTGACAATGAAACACCAAAATTGCATCGGGAATGAATACGAAAGGCACAATGCCGACTTAACTATAAGGAAAGTAACTCATCTATGAGTTTGTGCTTTGTGCCTTTCCTGGGAGAGCAGTATTTGGTTCCGATGCACTACAGCAGTTTTACTGTATCCCTTGGGTTTCAAATTGTCGATGAGACACAGAAATTGAATCGTGATTGAATACCAAAGGCACATTGCGGACTTAACTATAAGAAAAGTAACTCATCTATGAGTTTGGGATTTGAGCCTTCCCTGGGAGAGCAGTAGTTGAAAACGATGCACCGCAGCAGTTTTACTGTATCCTTTGGCTTTCAAATTGACTATGAAACACAGAAATTGCATCGGGAATGAATACAAAAGGCACAATGCCGACTTAACTATAAGAAAAGTAACTCATCTATGAGTTTGTGCTTTGAGCCTTTCCTGGGAGAGCAGTGTTAGATTCCGATGCACCGCAGCAGTTTTACTGTATCCCTTGGCTTTCAAATTGACGATGAAACACAGAAATTGCATCGGGATTTAATACAAAAGGCACATTGCCGACTTAACCATAAGAAAAGTAACTCATCTATGAGTTTGAGATGTGAGCCTTTCCTGGGAGAGCAGTATTAAATTCCGACGCACCGCAGCAGTTTTACTTTATCACCTGGCTGTCAAATTGACGATGAGACACAGAAATTGCATCGGGATTGAATGCAAAAGGCGCAATGCCGACTTAACCATAAGATAAGTAACTCAGCAATGAGTTTGTGCTTTGAACCTTTCCTGGGAGAGCAGTATTAGATTCCGATGCACCACAGCAGTTTTACTGTATCGCTTGGCTTTCAAATTAACGATGAAACACAGAAATTGCATCGGGATTGAATACTAAAGGCACAATGCCGACTTAACTATATGAATAGTAACTCATTTACGAATTTTTGCTTTGAGCCTTTCCTGGGAGAGTAGTATTAGATTCCGATGCACCACAGCAGTTTTACTGTATCCCTTGGCTTCCAAATTGACGATGAAGCACATAAATTGTATCGGGGTTGAATACAAAAGGCACAATGCCGACATAACTATAAAAAAAGTACCTCATCTATGAGTTTGTGCTTTGAGCCTTTGATGGGAGAGCAGTATTAGATTCCGAAGCACCACAGCAGTTTTACTGTATCCCTTGGCTTTCAAATTGGCGATGAAACACAGAAATTGCATCGGAATTGAATACAAAAGGCACAATGCCGACTTAACTGTAAGAAAAGTAACTCATATATGAGTTTGTGCTTTGAGCCATTCCTGGGAGAGCAGTATTAGATTCCGATGCACCACAGTATTTTTACTGTATCCCTTGGCTTTCAAATTGACGATGAAACACAGAAATTGCATCGGGATTGAATACAAAAGGCACAATGTCAACGTAACTATATGAATAGTAACTCGTTTACGAGTTTTTACTTTGAGCCTTTCCTGGGAGAGTAGTATTAGATTCCGATGCACCACAGCAGTTTTACTGTATCCCTTGGCTTTCAAATTGACGATGAAACACATAAATTGCATCGGGATTGAATACAAAAGGCACAATGCCGATTTAACTATAAGAAAAGTACCTCATCTATGAGTTTGTGCTTTGAGCTTTCCTGGGAGAGCGGTATTAAATTCCGATGCACCGCAGCAGTTTTACTTTATCACCTGGCTGTCAAATTGACGATGAAACACAGAAATTGCATCGGGATTGAATGCAAAAGGCACAATGCCGATTTAACCATAAGATAAGTAACTCAGCTATGAGTTTGTGCTTTGAACCTTTCCTGGGAGAGCAGTGTTAGATTCCGATGCACCGCAGCAGTTTTACTGTATCCCTTGGCTTTCAAATTGACGATGAAACACAGAAATTGCATCGGGATTTAATACAAAAGGCACATTGCCGACTTAACCATAAGAAAAGTAACTCATCTATGAGTTTGAGATGTGAGCCTTTCCTGGGAGAGCAGTATTAAATTCCGACGCACCGCAGCAGTTTTACTTTATCACCTGGCTGTCAAATTGACGATGAGACACAGAAATTGCATCGGGATTGAATGCAAAAGGCGCAATGCCGACTTAACCATAAGATAAGTAACTCAGCAATGAGTTTGTGCTTTGAACCTTTCCTGGGAGAGCAGTATTAGATTCCGATGCACCACAGCAGTTTTACTGTATCGCTTGGCTTTCAAATTAACGATGAAACACAGAAATTGCATCGGGATTGAATACTAAAGGCACAATGCCGACTTAACTATATGAATAGTAACTCATTTACGAATTTTTGCTTTGAGCCTTTCCTGGGAGAGTAGTATTAGATTCCGATGCACCACAGCAGTTTTACTGTATCCCTTGGCTTCCAAATTGACGATGAAGCACATAAATTGTATCGGGGTTGAATACAAAAGGCACAATGCCGACATAACTATAAAAAAAGTACCTCATCTATGAGTTTGTGCTTTGAGCCTTTGATGGGAGAGCAGTATTAGATTCCGAAGCACCACAGCAGTTTTACTGTATCCCTTGGCTTTCAAATTGGCGATGAAACACAGAAATTGCATCGGAATTGAATACAAAAGGCACAATGCCGACTTAACTGTAAGAAAAGTAACTCATCTATGAGTTTGTGGTTTGAGCCTTCCCTGGGAGAGCAGTATTAGATTCCGATGCACCACACCAGTTTTACTGTACCCCTTGGATTTCAAATTGACGATGAGACACAGAAATTGCATCGGGAGTGAATACAAAAGGCACAATGCCGACTTAACTATAAGAAAAGTAACTCACCTATGAGTTTGTGCTTTGAGCCTTTTCTGGGAGAGCAGTATTCGGTTCCGATGCAGCACAGCAGTTTTACTGGATCTCTTGGCTTTCAAATAGACGATGAAACACAGAAATTGCATCGGGATTGAATACAAAAGGCACAATGCCGACTTAACGATAAGAAAAGTAACTCATCTATGAGTTTGTGCTTTGAGCCTTTCCTGGGAGGGCAATATTAGGTCCGATGCACCACAGCAGTTTCACTCTATCCCTTAGCTTTCAAATTGACGATGAACGACAGAAATTGCATCGGGATTGAATACAAAAGGGACTATGCTGACTTAACTATATGAATGGTAACTCATTTATGAGTTTGTGCATTGAGCCTTTCCTGGGAAGCAGTATTAAATTCCGATGCACCACAGCAGTTCTACTGTATCCCTTGGCTTTCAAATTGACGATGAAACACAGAAATTGCATCGGGAGTGAATACAAAAGGCACAATGCCGACTTAACTATAAGAAAAGTAACTCATATATGAGTTTGTGCTTTGAGCCATTCCTGGGAGAGCAGTATTAGATTCCGATGCACCACAGTATTTTTACTGTATCCCTTGGCTTTCAAATTGACGATGAAACACAGAAATTGCATCGGGATTGAATACAAAAGGCACAATGTCAACGTAACTATATGAATAGTAACTCGTTTACGAGTTTTTGCTTTGAGCCTTTCCTGGGAGAGTAGTATTAGATTCCGATGCACCACAGCAGTTTTACTGTATCCCTTGGTTTTCAAATTGACGATGAAACACATAAATTGCATCGGGATTGAATACAAAAGGCACAATGCCGATTTAACTATAAGAAAAGTACCTCATCTATGAGTTTGTGCTTTGAGCTTTCCTGGGAGAGCGGTATTAAATTCCGATGCACCGCAGCAGTTTTACTTTATCACCTGGCTGTCAAATTGACGATGAAACACAGAAATTGCATCGGGATTGAATGCAAAAGGCACAATGCCGATTTAACCATAAGATAAGTAACTCAGCTATGAGTTTGTGCTTTGAACCTTTCCTGGGAGAGCAGTGTTAGATTCCGATGCACCGCAGCAGTTTTACTGTATCCCTTGGCTTTCAAATTGACGATGAAACACAGAAATTGCATCGGGATTTAATACAAAAGGCACATTGCCGACTTAACCATAAGAAAAGTAACTCATCTATGAGTTTGAGATTTGAGCCTTTCCTGGGAGAGCAGTATTAAATTCCGACGCACCGCAGCAGTTTTACTTTATCACCTGGCTGTCAAATTGACGATGAGACACAGAAATTGCATCGGGATTGAATGCAAAAGGCGCAATGCCGACTTAACCATAAGATAAGTAACTCAGCAATGAGTTTGTGCTTTGAACCTTTCCTGGGAGAGCAGTATTAGATTCCGATGCACCACAGCAGTTTTACTGTATCGCTTGGCTTTCAAATTAACGATGAAACACAGATATTGCATCGGGATTGAATACTAAAGGCACAATGCCGACTTAACTATAGGAATAGTAACTCGTCTACGAGTTTTTGCATTGAGCCTTTCCTGGGAGAGTAGTATTAGATTCCGATGCACCACAGCAGTTTTACTGTATCCCTTGGCTTTCAAATTGACGATGAAACACAGAAATTGCATCGGCATTGAATACAATAGGCACAATGCCGGCTTAACTATAAGAAAAGTACCTCATCTATGAATTTGTTCTTTGAGCCTTTCCTGGGAGAGCAGTATTAGATTCCGATGCACCACAGCAGTTTTACTGTATCCCTTGGCTTTCAAATTGACGATGAAACACAGAAATTGCATCGGGATTGAATACGAAAGGCACATTGCAGACTTAACTATAAGAAAAGTAACTCATCTATGAGTTTGAGACTTGAGCCTTTCCTGGGAGAGTAGTATTAAATTCTGATGCACCGCAGCAGTTTTACTGTATCCCCTGGCTTTCAAATTGACGATTAAACACAGAAATTGCATCGGGACTGAATGCAAGGCACAATATCGACTTAACCATAAGATAAGTAACTCATTTATGAGTTTGTGCTTTGAACCCTGCCTGGGGGAGCAGTATTAGATTCCGATGCACCGCAGCAGTTTTACTGTATCCCTTGGCTTTCAAATTCATGATGTAACACAGAAATTGCATCGGGATTGAATACAAATGGCACAATGCCGACTTAATTATAAGATAAGTAACTCATCTATGAGTTTGTGATTTGAGGCTTTCCTGGGAGAGCAGTATTAGATTCCGACGCACCGCATCAGTTTTACTGTATTCCTTGGCTTTCAAATTGTCGATGAAACACAGAAATTGCATCGGGATTGATTATAAAGGGCACAACGCCGACTTAACTGTAAGAAAAGTACCTCATATATGAGTTTGTGATTTGAGCCATTCCTGGGAGAGCAGTATTAGATTCCGATGCACCACAGTATTTTTACTGTATCCCTTGGCTTTCAAATTGACGATGAAACACAGAAATTGCATCGGGATTGAATACAAAAGGCACAATGTCAACCTAACTATATGAATAGTAACTCATTTACGAGTTTTTGCTTTGAGCCTTTCCTGGGAGAGTAGTATTAGATTCCGATGCACCACAGCAGTTTTACTGTATCCCTTGGCTTTCAAATTGACGATGAAACACATAAATTGCATCGGGATTGAATACAAAAGGCACAATGCCGATTTAACTATAAGAAAAGTAACTCATCTATGAGTTTGTGCTTTCAGCATTTCCTGGGAGAGCAGTATTAGATTCCGATGCACCACAGCAGATTTACTGTATCCCTTGGCTTTCAAATTGACAATGAAACACAGAAATTGCATCGGGATTGAATTCAAAAGGCACAATGCCGACTAAACTATAAAAAAAGTAACTCATCTATGAGTTTGCGTTCGAGCCTTCCCTGGGAAAGCGGTATTAGATTCCGATGCACCACACCAGTTTTACTGTATCCCTTGGCTTTCAAATTGACGATGTAACACAGGAATTGCATCGGGATTGAATACAAAAAGCACAATGCAGACTTAACTATAAGAAAAGTAACTCATCTATGAGTTTGTGCTTTGAGCCTTCCTGGGAGAGCAGTATTAGATTCCGATGCACCACAGCAGTTTTACTGTATCCCTCGGTTTTCAAATTGACGATGAAACACGGAAATTGCATCGGGATTGAAAACAAACGGCACAATGCCGACTTAACTATAAGAAAAGTAACCCATCTCTGAGTTTGTGCTTTGAGCCTTCCTGGGAGAGCAGTATTAGATTCCGATGCACCACGAAAGTTTTACCGTATCCCTTGGCTTTCAAAGTGACGATGAAACACAGAAATTGCATCGATATTGATTACAAAAGGCACAATGCCGACTTAAATATAAGAAAAGTAACTCATCTATGAGTTTGTGCATTTAGACTTTCCTGGGAGATCAGTATTAGTTTCCGATGCACCACTGCAGGTTTACTGTATCCCTTGGACCTTCACATTGATGATGAGACACTAATTGCGTCGGGAATGAGTATATAAAGCACAATGCTGACTTATATACCAGAGGAGGAACACTTCTAAGAGTTTGTGCTTTGAGCCATTGCTGGGAGACCAGTATTAGATTCCGATGCACCACTGCAGGTTTACTGTATCCCTTGGACTTTCACATTGACGACGAAACACAGAAATTGCATGGGCATTTAATTAAAAAGCCACACGGCCGACTTATATACAAGAGGAGTATCTCTTCTAAGAGTTTGTGCTTTGAGCCTTTCTTGGGAGCGCGGTATTAAACAACGATGCACCTCTATAGGTTTGCTGTATCCCCTTGACCTTCACTTTGACGATGAAACACCGAAATTGCATCGTGATTGAATACAAAAGGCACAATGCCGACTTAACTATAAGAAAAGTACCTCATCTATGAGTTTGTGCTTCGAGCCTTTCCTGGGAGAGCAGTATTAGATTCCGATGCACCACAGCAGTTTTACTGTAACCCTTGGCTTTCAAATTGACGATGAAACACAGAAATTGCATCGGGATTGAATACAAAAAGCACATTGCCGACTTAACTATAAGAAACGTAACTCATCTATGAGTTTGAGATTTGAGCCTTTCCTGGGGGAGCAGTATTAAATTCCGATGCACCGCAGCAGTTTTACTTTATCCCCTGGCTTTCAAATTGACGATGAAACACAGAAATTGCATCGGGATTGAATGCAAAAGGCACAATGCCGTCTTAACCATAAGATAAGTAACTCATCTATGAGTTTGTGCTTTGAACATTTCCTGGGAGAGCAGTAATAGATTCCGATGCACCGCAGCAGTTTTACTGTATCCCTTGGCTTTCAAATTGACGATGAAACACAGAAATTGCATCGGGATTGAATACAAAGGGCACAATGCCGTCTAAACTATAACAGAAGTACCTCGTCTATGAGTTTGTGCATTGAGCCTTTCCTGGGAGAGCAGTATTAGATTCCGATGCACCACAGCAGTTTTACTGTATCCCTTGGCTTTCAAATTGACGATGAAACACAGAAATTGCATCGGGATTGAATACGAAAGGCACATTGCCGACTTAGGTATAAGAAAAGTAACTCATCTATGAGTTTGAGATTTGAGCCTTTCGTGGGAGAGCAGTATTGAATTCCGATGCACCGCAGCAGTTTTACTGTATCCCCTGGCTTTCAAATTGACGATGAAACACAGAAATTGCATCGGGACTGAATGCGAAAAGGCACAATGCCGACTTAACTATAAGAAAAGTAACTCATCTATGAGTTTGTGCTTTGAGCGTTTCCTGGGAGAGCAGTATTACATTCCGATGCACCACAGCAGTTTTACTGTATCGCTTGGCTTTCAAATTGACGATGAAACACAGAAATTGCATCGGGATTGAATACCAAAGGCACAATGCCGACTTAACTATAGGAATAGTAACTCGTCTACGAGTTTTTGCTTTGAGCCTTTCCTGGGAGAGTAGTATTAGATTCCGATGCACCACAGCAGTTTTACTCTATCCCTTGGCTTTCAAATTGACGATGAAACACAGAAATTGCTTCGGGATTGAATACAATAGGCACAATGCCGATTTAACTATAAGAAAAGTACCTCATCTATGAGTTTGTTCTTTGAGCCTTTCCTGGGAGAGCAGTATTAGATTCCGATGCACCACAGCAGTTTTACTGTAACCCTTGGCTGTCAAATTGACGATGAAACACATAAATTGCATCGGGATTGAATACAAAAGGCACATTGCCGACTTTACTATAAGAAAAGTAACTCATCTATGAGTTTGAGATTTGAGCCTTTCATCGGAGAGCAGTATTAAATTCCGATGCACTGCAGCAGTTTTACTTTATCCCCTGGCTTTCAAATTGACGATGAAACACAGAAATTGCATCGGGATTGAATGCAAAAGGCACAATGTCGACTTAACCATAAGATAAGTAAATCATCTATGCGTTTGTGCTTTGAACCTTTCCTGGGAGAGCAGTAATAGATTCCGATGCACCGCAGCAGTTTTGCTGTATCCCTTGGCTTTCAAATTGACGATGTACACAGAAATTGCATCGGGATTGAATACAAATGGCACAATGCCGACATAACTATAAGATAAGTAATTCATCTATGAGTTAGTGCTTTGAGGCTTTCCTGGGAGAGAAGTATTAAATTCCGATGCACCGCAGCAGTTTTACTGTATCCCTTGGCTTTCAAATTGACGATGAAACACAGAAATTGCATCGGGATTGAATACAAAGGACACAATGCCGTCTTAACTATAACAAAAGTACCTCATCTATGAGTTTGTGCTTTGAGCCTTTCCTGGGAGAGCAGTATTAGATTCCGATGCACCGCAGCAGTTTTACTGTATCCCCTGGCTTTCAAATTGACGATGAAACACAGAAATTGCATCGGGATTGAATACAAATGGCACAATGCCGACTTAACTATAAGATAAGTATCTCATCTATGAGTTTGTGTTTTGAGGCTTTCCTGGGAGAGCAGTATTAGATTCCGATGCACCGCAGCAGTTTTACTGTATCCCTTGGCTTTTAAATTGACGATGAAACACAAAAATTGCCTCGGGATTGAATACAATGGGCACAATGCCGACTTAACTACAAGAAAAGTAACTCATCTATGAGTTTGTGCTTTGAGCCATTCCTGGGAGAGCAGTATTAGATTCAGATGCACCACAGCAGTTTTACTGTATCCCATGGCTTTCAAATTGACGATGAAACACAGAAATTGCATCGGGATTGAATACAAAAGGCACAATAACAACTTAACTATATGAATAGTAACTCATCTACGAGTTTTTGCTTTGAGCCTTTCCTGGGAGAGTAGTATTAGATTCAGATGCACCACAGCAGTTTTACTGTATCCCTTGGCTTTCAAATTGACGATGAAACACAGAAATTGCATCAGGATTGAATACAAAAAGCACAATGCCGACTTAACTATAAGAAAAGTAACTCATTTATGAGTTTGTTCTTTGAGCCTCTCCTGGGGAAGCAGTATTAGATTCCGATGCACCACTGCAGGTTTACTGTATCCCTTGGACCTTCACATTGACGATGAAACACAGAATTTGCATCGGGAATAAATACAAAAGGCACAATGCCGACTTACATACAAGAGGAGTAGCTCTTCTAATACGTTGTGCTTTGAGCATTTCCTGGGAGAACAGTGTTAGATTCCGATGCACCACTGCAGGTTTACTGTATCCCTTGGAACTTCACATTGACGACGAAACACAGAAATTGCATGGGCATTTAATTAAAAAACCAAAAGGCCGACTTATATACAACAGGAGTATCTCTTCTAAGAGTTTGTGCTTTGAGCCTTTCTTGGGAGCGCGGTATTAAACAACGATGCACCCCTATAGGTTTGCTGTATCCCTTGACCTTCAGTTTGACAATGAAACACCGAAATTGCATCGGGAATGAATACAAAAGGCACAATGCCGACTTAACTATAAGAAAAGTAACTCATCTATGAGTTTGTGCTTTGTGCCTTTCCTGGGAGAGCAGTATTTGGTTCCAATGCACTACAGCAGTTTTACTGTATCCCTTGGCTTTCAAATTGTCGATGAAACACAGAAATTGCATCGGGATTGAATACCAAAGGCACATTGCCGACTTAACTATAAGAAAAGTAACTCATCTATGAGTTTGGGATTTGAGCCTTCCCTGAGAGAGCAGTAGTTGAAACCGATGCACCGCAGCAGTTTTACTGTATCCTTTGGCTTTCAAATTGACGATGAAACACAGAAATTGCATCGGGATTGAATACAAAAGGCACAATGCCGACTTAACTATAAGATAAGTAACTCATCTATGAGTTTGTGATTTGAGCCTTTCCTGGGAGAGCAGTATTAGTTTCCGATGCACCACTGCAGGTTTACTGTATCCCTTGGACTTTCACATTGATGATGAAACACTAATTGCCTCGGGAATGAGTATATAAAGCACAATGCTGACTTATATACCAGAGGAGGAACACTTCTAAGAGTTTGTGCTTTAAGCCTTTGCTGGGAGACCAGTATTAGATTCCGATGCACCACTGCAGGTTTACTCTATCCCTTGGATCTTCACATTGACGATGAAACACAGAAATTGCATCGGGAATAAATACAAAAGGCACAATGCCGACTTACATACAAGAGGAGTAGCTCTTGTAATAAGTTGTGCTTTGAGCATTTCGTGGGAGACCAGTATTAGATTCCGATGCACCACTGCAGGTGTACTGTATCCCTTCTACCTTCACATTGACGACGAAACAAAGAAATTGCATGGGCATTTAATTAAAAAGCCACAAGGCCGACTTATATACAAGAGGAGTATCTCTTCTAAGAGTTTGTGCTTTGAGCCCTTCTTGGGAGCGCGGTATTAAACAACGATGCACCTCTATAGGTTTGCTGTATCCCCTTGAGCTTCACATTGACGATAAAACACCGAAATTGCATCGGGATTGATTACAAAAGGCACAATGCCGACTTAACTATAAGAAAAGTACCTCATCTATGAGTTTGTGCTTTGAGCCTTTCCTGGGAGAGCAGTATTAGATTCCGATGCACCACAGCAGTTTTACTGTATCCCTTGGCTTTCAAATTGAAGATGAACCACTGAAATTGCATCAGGATTTAATACAAAAGGCACAATGCCGACTGAACTATATGAAAAGTAACTCAACTATGAGTTTGTGCTTTTTGTCTTTCCTGGGAGAGCAGTATTAGGATCCGATGCACTACAGCAGTTTTACTGTATCCCTTGGCTTTCAAATTGGCGATGAAACACAGAAATTGCATCGGAATTGAATACAAAAGGCACAATGCCGACTTAACTGTAAGAAAAGTAACTCATCTATGAGTTTGTGGTTTGAGCGTTCCCTGGGAGACCAGTATTAGATTCCGATGCACCACTGCAGGTTTACCATATCGCTTGGACGTTCACATTGACGACGAAACACAGAAATTGCGTGGGCATTTAATTAAAAAGCCAAAAGGCCGACTTATATACAAGAGGAGTATCTCTTCTAAGAGTTTGTGCTTTGAGCCTTTCTTGGGAGCGCGGTATTAAACAACGATGCACCTCTATAGGTTTGCTGTATTCCCTTGACCTTCACTTTGGCGATGAAACAGCGAAATTGCATCGGGATTGAATTCAAAATACACAATACCGACTTAACTATAAGAAAAGTAACTCATCTATGAGTTTGTGCTTTGAGCCTTTCCTGGGAGAGCAGTATTAGATTCCGATGCACAACAGCAGTTTTACTGTATCCATGGCTTTCAAATTGACAATGAAACCCAGAAATCGCATCGGGATTGAATACAAAAGGCACAATGCCGACTTAACTTTATGAATAGTAACTCATCTACGAATTTGTGCTTTGAGCCTTTCCTGGGAGAGCAGTATTAGATTCCGATGCACCACACCAGTTTTACTGTATCCCTTGGCTTTCAAATTGACGATGAAACACAGAAATTGCATCGGGATTAAATACAAAAGGTACAATGCCGACTTAACTATAAGAAAAGTAACTCACCTATGAGTTTGTGCTTTGAGCCTTTCTGGGAGAGCAGTATTCGGTTCCGATGCAGCACAGCAGTTTTACTGGATCCCTTGGCTTTCAAATAGACGATGAAACACAGAAATTGCATCGGGATTGAATACAAAAGGCACAATGCCGACTTAACGATAAGAAAAGTAACTCATCTATGAGTTTGTGCTTTGAGCCTTTCCTGGGAGAGCAATAATAGATTCCGATGCACCACAGCAGTTTTACTGTATCCCTTAGCTTTCAAATTGACGATGAACCGCAGAAATTGCATCGGGATTGAATACAAAAGGCACAATGCTGACTTAACTATATGAATGGTAACTCATTTATGAGTTTGTGCATTGAGCCTTTCCTGGGAAAGCAGTATTAGATTCCGATGCACCGCAGTAGTGTTACTGTATCCCTTGGCTTTCAAATTGACGATGAAACACAGAAATTGCATCGGGATTGAATACAAAGGGCACAATGCCGACATAACTATAAGAAAAGTAACTCATCTGTGAGTTTGTGCTTTGAGCCTTTCCTGGGAGAGCAGTATTAGATTCCGATGCACCACAGCAGTTTTACTGTATCGCTTGGCTTTCAAATTGACGATGAAACACAGAAATTGCATCGGGATTGAATACTAAAGGCACAATGCCGACTTAACTATAGGAATAGTAACTCGTCTACGAGTTTTTGCTTTGAGCCTTTCCTGGGAGAGTAGTATTAGATTCCGATGCACCACAGCAGTTTTACTGTATCGCTTGGCTTTCAAATTGACGATGAAACACAGAAATTGCATCGGGATTGAATACAATAGGCACAATGCCGACTTAACTATAAGAAAAATACCTCATCTATGAATTTGTTCTTTGAGCCTTTCCTGGGAGAGCAGTATTAGATTCCGATGCACCACAGCAGTTTTACTGTAACCCTTGGCTTTCAAATTGACGATGAAACACAGAAATTGCATCGGGATTGAATACAAAAGGCACATTGCCGACTTAACTATAAGAAACGTAACTCATCTATGAGTTTGAGATTTGAGCCTTTCCTGGGAGAGCAGTATCAAATTCCGATGCACCGCAGCAGTTTTACTTTATCCCCTGGCTTTCAAATTGACGATGAAACACAGAAATTGCATCGGGATTGAATGCAAAAGGCACAATGCCGACTTAACCATAAGATAAGTAACTCATCTATGAGTTTGTGCTTTGAACCTTTCCTGGGAGAGCAGTAATAGATTCCGATAAACCGCAGCAGTTTTATTGTATCCCTTGCCTTTCAAATTGACGATGTAACACAGAAATTGCATCGGGATTGAATACAAATGGCACAATGCCGACTTAACTATAAGATAAGTAATTCATCTATGAGTTTGTGCTTTGAGGCTTTTCTGGGAGAGCAGTATCAGATTCCGATGCACCGCAGCAGTTTTAATGTATCCCTTGGCTTTCAAATTGACGATGAAACACAGAAATTGCTTCGGGATTGAATACAAAGGGCACAATGCCGTCTAAACTATAACAAAAGTACCTCATCTATGAGTTTGTGCTTTGAGCCTTTCCTGGGAGAGCAGTATTAGATTCCGATGCACCACAGCAGTTTTACTGTATCCCTTGGCTTTCAAATTGACGATGAAACACAGAAATTGCATCGGGATTGAATACGAAAGGCACATTGCCGACTTAACTATAAGAAAAGTAACTCATCTATGAGTTTGAGATTTGAGCATTTCCTGGGAGAGCAGTATTAAATTCCGATGCACCGCAGCAGTTTTACTGTATCCCCTGGCTTTCAAATTGACGATGAAACACAGAAATTGCATCGGGACTGAATGCAAAAGGCACAATGCCGACTTAACTATAAGAAAAGTAACTCATCTATGAGTTTGTGCTTTGAGCCTTTCCTGGGAGAGCAGTATTACATTCCGATGCACCACAGCAGTTTTACTGTATCGCTTGGCTTTCAAATTGACGATGAAAGACAGAAATTGCATCGGGATTGAATACCAAAGGCACAATGCCGACTTAACTATAGGAATAGTAACTCGTCTACGAGTTTTTGCTTTGAGCCTTTCCTGGGAGAGTAGTATTAGATTCCGATGCACCACAGCAGTTTTAATCTATCCCTTGGCTTTCAAATTGACGATGAAACACAGAAATTGCATCGGGATTGAATACAATAGGCACAATGCCGACTTAACTATAAGAAAAGTACCTCATCTATGAGTTTGTTCCTTGAGCCTTTCCTGGGAGAGCAGTATTACATTCCGATGCACCACAGCAGTTTTACTGTAACCCTTGGCTTTCAAATTGACGATGAAACACATAAATTGCATCGGGATTGAATACAAAAGGCACATTGCCGACTTAACTATAAGAAAAGTAACTCATCTATGAGTTTGAGATTTGAGCCTTTCCTGGGAGAGCAGTTTCAAATTCCGATGCACTGCAGCAGTTTTATTTATCCCCTGGCTTTCAAATTGACGATGAAACACAGAAATAGCATCGGGATCGAATGCAAAAGGCACAATGCCGACTTAACCATAAGATAAGTAAATCATCTATGAGTTTGTGCTTTGAACCTTTCCTGGGAGAGCAGTAATAGATTCCGATGCACCGCAGCAGTTTTACTGTATCCCTTGGCTTTCAAATTGACGATGTAACACAGAAATTGCATCGGGATTGAATACAAATGGCACAATGCCGACTTAACTATAAGATAAGTAATTCATCTATGAGTTTGTGCTTTGAGGCCTTCCTGGGAGAGCAGTATTAGATTCCGATGCACCGCAGCAGTTTTACTGTATCCCTTGGCTTTCAAATTGACGATGAAACACAGAAATTGCCTCGGGATTGAATACAATGGGCACAATGCCGACTTAACTATAAGAAAAGTACCTCATCTATGAGTTTGTGCTTTGAGCTTTCCTGGGAGAGCGGTATTAAATTCCGATGCACCGCAGCAGTTTTACTTTATCACCTGGCTGTCAAATTGACGATGAAACACAGAAATTGCATCGGGATTGAATGCAAAAGGCACAATCCCGATTTAACCATAAGATAAGTAACTCAGCTATGAGTTTGTGCTTTGAACCTTTCCTGGGAGAGCAGTGTTAGATTCCGATGCACCGCAGCAGTTTTACTGTATCCCTTGGCTTTCAAATTGACGATGAAACACAGAAATTGCATCGGGATTTAATACAAAAGGCACATTGCCGACTTAACCATAAGAAAAGTAACTCATCTATGAGTTTGAGATTTGAGCCTTTCCTGGGAGAGCAGTATTAAATTCCGACGCACCGCAGCAGTTTTACTTTATCACCTGGCTGTCAAATTGACGATGAGACACAGAAATTGCATCGGGATTGAATGCAAAAGGCGCAATGCCGACTTAACCATAAGATAAGTAACTCAGCAATGAGTTTGTGCTTTGAACCTTTCCTGGGAGAGCAGTATTAGATTCCGATGCACCACAGCAGTTTTACTGTATCGCTTGGCTTTCAAATTAACGATGAAACACAGAAATTGCATCGGGATTGAATACTAAAGGCACAATGCCGACCTAACTATAGGAATAGTAACTCGTCTACGAGTTTTTGCATTGAGCCTTTCCTGGGAGAGTAGTATTAGATTCCGATGCACCACAGCAGTTTTACTGTATCCCTTGGCTTTCAAATTGACGATGAAACACAGAAATTGCATCGGCATTGAATACAATAGGCACAATGCCGGCTTAACTATAAGAAAAGTACCTCATCTATGAATTTGTTCTTTGAGCCTTTCCTGGGAGAGCAGTATTAGATTCCGATGCACCACAGCAGTTTTACTGTATCCCTTGGCTTTCAAATTGACGATGAAACACAGAAATTGCATCGGGATTGAATACGAAAGGCACATTGCAGACTTAACTATAAGAAAAGTAACTCATCTATGAGTTTGAGACTTGAGCCTTTCCTGGGAGAGTAGTATTAAATTCTGATGCACCGCAGCAGTTTTACTGTATCCCCTGGCTTTCAAATTGACGATTAAACACAGAAATTGCATCGGGACTGAATGCAAGGCACAATATCGACTTAACCATAAGATAAGTAACTCATTTATGAGTTTGTGCTTTGAACCCTGCCTGGGGGAGCAGTATTAGATTCCGATGCACCGCAGCAGTTTTACTGTATCCCTTGGCTTTCAAATTCATGATGTAACACAGAAATTGCATCGGGATTGAATACAAATGGCACAATGCCGACTTAATTATAAGATAAGTAACTCATCTATGAGTTTGTGATTTGAGGCTTTCCTGGGAGAGCAGTATTAGATTCCGACGCACCGCATCAGTTTTACTGTATTCCTTGGCTTTCAAATTGTCGATGAAACACAGAAATTGCATCGGGATTGATTACAAAGGGCACAATGCCGACTTAACTGTAAGAAAAGTACCTCATATATGAGTTTGTGATTTGAGCCATTCCTGGGAGAGCAGTATTAGATTCCGATGCACCACAGTATTTTTACTGTATCCCTTGGCTTTCAAATTGACGATGAAACACAGAAATTGCATCGGGATTGAATACAAAAGGCACAATGTCAACTTAACCATATGAATAGTAACTCATTTACGAGTTTTTGCTTTGAGCCTTTCCTGGGAGAGTAGTATTAGTTTCCGATGCACCACAGCAGTTTTACTGTATCCCTTGGCTTTCAAATTGACGATGAAACACATAAATTGCATCGGGATTGAATACAAAAGGCACAATGCCGATTTAACTATAAGAAAAGTAACTCATCTATGAGTTTGTGCTTTCAGCATTTCCTGGGAGAGCAGTATTAGATTCCGATGCACCACAGCAGATTTACTGTATCCCTTGGCTTTCAAATTGACGATGAAACACAGAAATTGCATCGGGATTGAATTCAAAAGGCACAATGCCGACTAAACTATAAAAAAAGTAACTCATCTATGAGTTTGCGTTCGAGCCTTCCCTGGGAAAGCGGTATTAGATTCCGATGCACCACACCAGTTTTACTGTATCCCTTGGCTTTCAAATTGACGATGTAACACAGGAATTGCATCGGGATTGAATACAAAAAGCACAATGCCGACTTAACTATAAGAAAAGTAACTCATCTATGAGTTTGTGCTTTGAGCCTTCCTGGGAGAGCAGTATTAGATTCCGATGCACCACAGCAGTTTTACTGTATCCCTCGGTTTTCAAATTGACGATGAAACACGGAAATTGCATCGGGATTGAAAACAAACGGCACAATGCCGACTTAACTATAAGAAAAGTAACCCATCTCTGAGTTTGTGCTTCGAGCCTCCCCTGGGGGGGCAGTATTAGATTCCGATGTACCACACCAGTTTTTCTGTATTCCTTGGCATTCAAATTGACGATGAGACACAGAAATTGCATCGGGATTGAATACAGAAAGCACAATGACGACTTAACTATAAGAAAAATAACTCATCTATGAGTTTGTGCATTGAGCCTTTCCTGGGTGAGCAGTATTAGATTCCGATGCACCACGAAAGTTTTACCGTATCCCTTGGCTTTCAAAGTGACGATGAAACACAGAAATTGCATCGGTATTGATTACAAAAGGCACAATGCCGACTTAAATATAAGAAAAGTAACTCATCTATGAGTTTGTCCATTTAGACTTTCCTGGGAGATCAGTATTAGTTTCCGATGCACCACTGCAGGTTTACTGTATCCCTTGGACCTTCACATTGATGATGAGACACTAATTGCGTCGGGAATGAGTATATAAAGCACAATGCTGACTTATATACCAGAGGAGGAACACTTCTAAGAGTTTGTGCTTTGAGCCATTGCTGGGAGACCGGTATTAGATTCCGATGCACCACTGCAGGTTTACTGTATCCCTTGGACCTTCACATTGACGACGAAACACAGAAATTGCATGGGCATTTAATTAAAAAGCCACACGGCCGACTTATATACAAGAGGAGTATCTCTTCTAAGAGTTTGTGCTTTGAGCCTTTCTTGGGAGCGCGGTATTAAACAACGATGCACCTCTATAGGTTTGCTGTATCCCCTTGACCTTCACTTTGACGATGAAACACCGAAATTGCATCGTGATTGAATACAAAAGGCACAATGCCGACTTAACTATAAGAAAAGTACCTCATCTATGAGTTTGTGCTTCGAGCCTTTCCTGGGAGAGCAGTATTAGATTCCGATGCACCACAGCAGTTTTACTGTAACCCTTGGCTTTCAAATTGACGATGAAACACAGAAATTGCATCGGGATTGAATACAAAAGGCACATTGCCGACTTAACTATAAGAAACGTAACTCATCTATGAGTTTGAGATTTGAGCCTTTCCTGGGGGAGCAGTATTAAATTCCGATGCACCGCAGCAGTTTTACTTTATCCCCTGGCTTTCAAATTGACGATGAAACACAGAAATTGCATCGGGATTGAATGCAAAAGGCACAATGCCGTCTTAACCATAAGATAAGTAACTCATCTATGAGTTTGTGCTTTGAACATTTCCTGGGAGAGCAGTAATAGATTCCGATGCACCGCAGCAGTTTTACTGTATCCCTTGGCTTTCAAATTGACGATGAAACACAGAAATTGCATCGGGATTGAATACAAAGGGCACAATGCCGTCTAAACTATAACAGAAGTACCTCATCTATGAGTTTGTGCATTGAGCCTTTCCTGGGATCGCAGTATTAGATTCCGATGCACCACAGCAGTTTTACTGTATCCCTTGGCTTTCAAATTGACGATGAAACACAGAAATTGCATCGGGATTGAATACGAAAGGCACATTGCCGACTTAGGTATAAGAAAAGTAACTCATCTATGAGTTTGAGATTTGAGCCTTTCGTGGGAGAGCAGTATTGAATTCCGATGCACCGCAGCAGTTTTACTGTATCCCCTGGCTTTCAAATTGACGATGAAACACAGAAATTGCATCGGGACTGAATGCGAAAAGGCACAATGCCGACTTAACTATAAGAAAAGTAACTCATCTATGAGTTTGTGCTTTGAGCGTTTCCTGGGAGAGCAGTATTACATTCCGATGCACCACAGCAGTTTTACTGTATCGCTTGGCTTTCAAATTGACGATGAAACACAGAAATTGCATCGGGATTGAATACCAAAGGCACAATGCCGACTTAACTATAGGAATAGTAACTCGTCTACGAGTTTTTGCTTTGAGCCTTTCCTGGGAGAGTAGTATTAGATTCCGATGCACCACAGCAGTTTTACTCTATCCCTTGGCTTTCAAATTGACGATGAAACACAGAAATTGCTTCGGGATTGAATACAATAGGCACAATGCCGATTTAACTATAAGAAAAGTACCTCATCTATGAGTTTGTTCTTTGAGCCTTTCCTGGGAGAGCAGTATTAGATTCCGATGCACCACAGCAGTTTTACTGTAACCCTTGGCTTTCAAATTGACGATGAAACACATAAATTGCATCGGGATTGAATACAAAAGGCACATTGCCGACTTTACTATAAGAAAAGTAACTCATCTATGAGTTTGAGATTTGAGCCTTTCATCGGAGAGCAGTATTAAATTCCGATGCACTGCAGCAGTTTTACTTTATCCCCTGGCTTTCAAATTGACGATGAAACACAGAAATTGCATCGGGATTGAATGCAAAAGGCACAATGCCGACTTAACCATAAGATAAGTAAATCATCTATGCGTTTGTGCTTTGAACCTTTCCTGGGAGAGCAGTAATAGATTCCGATGCACCGCAGCAGTTTTGCTGTATCCCTTGGCTTTCAAATTGACGATGTACACAGAAATTGCATCGGGATTGAATACAAATGGCACAATGCCGACATAACTATAAGATAAGTAATTCATCTATGAGTTAGTGCTTTGAGGCTTTCCTGGGAGAGAAGTACTAGATTCCGATGCACCGCAGCAGTTTTACTGTATCCCTTGGCTTTCAAATTGACGATGAAACACAGAAATTGCATCGGGATTGAATACAAAGGACACAATGCCGTCTTAACTATAACAAAAGTACCTCATCTATGAGTTTGTGCTTTGAGCCTTTCCTGGGAGAGCAGTATTAGATTCCGATGCACCGCAGCAGTTTTACTGTATCCCCTGGCTTTCAAATTGACGATGAAACACAGAAATTGCATCGGGATTGAATACAAATGGCACAATGCCGACTTAACTATAAGATAAGTATCTCATCTATGAGTTTGTGTTTTGAGGCTTTCCTGGGAGAGCAGTATTAGATTCCGATGCACCGCAGCAGTTTTACTGTATCCCTTGGCTTTTAAATTGACGATGAAACACAGAAATTGCCTCGGGATTGAATACAATGGGCACAATGCCGACTTAACTACAAGAAAAGTAACTCATCTATGAGTTTGTGCTTTGAGCCATTCCTGGGAGAGCAGTATTAGATTCAGATGCACCACAGCAGTTTTACCGTATCCCATTGCTTTCAAATTGACGATGAAACACAGAAATTGCATCGGGATTGAATACAAAAGGCACAATAACAACTTAACTATATGAATAGTAACTCATCTACGAGTTTTTGCTTTGAGCCTTTCCTGGGAGAGTAGTATTAGATTCAGATGCACCACAGCAGTTTTACTGTATCCCTTGGCTTTCAAATTGACGATGAAACACAGAAATTGCATCAGGATTGAATACAAAAAGCACAATGCCGACTTAACTATAAGAAAAGTAACTCATTTATGAGTTTGTTCTTTGAGCCTCTCCTGGGGAAGCAGTATTAGATTCCGAAGCACCACTGCAGGTTTACTGTATCCCTTGGACCTTCACATTGACGATGAAACACAGAATTTGCATCGGGAATAAATACAAAAGGCACAATGCCGACTTACATACAAGAGGAGTAGCTCTTCTAATACGTTGTGCTTTGAGCATTTCCTGGGAGAACAGTGTTAGATTCCGATGCACCACTGCAGGTTTACTGTATCCCTTGGAACTTCACATTGACGACGAAACACAGAAATTGCAAGGGACTTTTAATTAAAAAACCAAAAGGCCGACTTATATACAACAGGAGTATCTCTTCTAAGAGTTTGTGCTTTGAGCCTTTCTTGGGAGCGCGGTATTAAACAACGATGCACCTCTATAGGTTTGCTGTATCCCTTGACCTTCAGTTTGACAATGAACCACCGAAATTGCATCGGGAATGAATACAAAAGGCACAATGCCGACTTAACTATAAGAAAAGTAACTCATCTATGAGTTTGTGCTTTGTGCCTTTCCTGGGAGAGCAGTATTTGGTTCCAATGCACTACAGCAGTTTTACTGTATCCCTTGGCTTTCAAATTGTCGATGAAACACAGAAATTGCATCGGGATTGAATACCAAAGGCACATTGCCGACTTAACTATAAGAAAAGTAACTCATCTATGAGTTTGGGATTTGAGCCTTCCCTGAGAGAGCAGTAGTTGAAACCGATGCACCGCAGCAGTTTTACTGTATCCTTTGGCTTTCAAATTGACGATGAAACACAGAAATTGCATCGGGATTGAATACAAAAGGCACAATGCCGACTTAACTATAAGATAAGTAACTCATCTATGAGTTTGTGATTTGAGCCTTTCCTGGGAGAGCAGTAATAGTTTCCGATGCACCACTGCAGGTTTACTGTATCCCTTGGACTTTCACATTGATGATGAAACACTAATTGCCTCGGGAATGAGTATATAAAGCACAATGCTGACTTATATACCAGAGGAGGAACACTTCTAAGAGTTTGTGCTTTAAGCCTTTGCTGGGAGACCAGTATTAGATTCCGATGCACCACTGCAGGTTTACTCTATCCCTTGGATCTTCACATTGACGATGAAACACAGAAATTGCATCGGGAATAAATACAAAAGGCACAATGCCGACTTACATACAAGAGGAGTAGCTCTTGTAATAAGTTGTGCTTTGAGCATTTCGTGGGAGACCAGTATTAGATTCCGATGCACCACTGCAGGTGTACTGTATCCCTTCTACCTTCACATTGACGACGAAACAAAGAAATTGCATGGGCATTTAATTAAAAAGCCACAAGGCCGACTTATATACAAGAGGAGTATCTCTTCTAAGAGTTTGTGCTTTGAGCCCTTCTTGGGAGCGCGGTATTAAACAACGATGCACCTCTATAGGTTTGCTGTATCCCCTTGAGCTTCACATTGACGATAAAACACCGAAATTGCATCGGGATTGATTACAAAAGGCACAATGCCGACTTAACTATAAGAAAAGTACCTCATCTATGAGTTTGTGCTTTGAGCCTTTCCTGGGAGAGCAGTATTAGATTCCGATGCACCACAGCAGTTTTACTGTATCCCTTGGCTTTCAAATTGAAGATGAACCACTGAAATTGCATCAGGATTTAATACAAAAGGCACAATGCCGACTGAACTATATGAAAAGTAACTCAACTATGAGTTTGTGCTTTTTGTCTTTCCTGGGAGAGCAGTATTAGGATCCGATGCACTACAGCAGTTTTACTGTATCCCTTGGCTTTCAAATTGGCGATGAAACACAGAAATTGCATCGGAATTGAATACAAAAGGCACAATGCCGACTTAACTGTAAGAAAAGTAACTCATCTATGAGTTTGTGGTTTGAGCGTTCCCTGGGAGACCAGTATTAGATTCCGATGCACCACTGCAGGTTTACCATATCGCTTGGACGTTCACATTGACGACGAAACACAGAAATTGCGTGGGCATTTAATTAAAAAGCCAAAAGGCCGACGTATATACAAGAGGAGTATCTCTTCTAAGAGTTTGTGCTTTGAGCCTTTCTTGGGAGCGCGGTATTAAACAACGATGCACCTCTATAGGTTTGCTGTATTCCCTTGACCTTCACTTTGGCGATGAAACAGCGAAATTGCATCGGGATTGAATTCAAAATACACAATACCGACTTAACTATAAGAAAAGTAACTCATCTATGAGTTTGTGCTTTGAGCCTTTCCTGGGAGAGCAGTATTAGATTCCGATGCACCACACCAGTTTTACTGTATCCCTTGGCTTTCAAATTGACGATGAAACACAGAAATTGCATCGGGATTAAATACAAAAGGTACAATGCCGACTTAACTATAAGAAAAGTAACTCACCTATGAGTTTGTGCTTTGAGCCTTTCTGGGAGAGCAGTATTCGGTTCCGATGCAGCACAGCAGTTTTACTGGATCCCTTGGCTTTCAAATAGACGATGAAACACAGAAATTGCATCGGGATTGAATACAAAAGGCACAATGCCGACTTAACGATAAGAAAAGTAACTCATCTATGAGTTTGTGCTTTGAGCCTTTCCTGGGAGAGCAATAATAGATTCCGATGCACCACAGCAGTTTTACTGTATCCCTTAGCTTTCAAATTGACGATGAACCGCAGAAATTGCATCGGGATTGAATACAAAAGGCACAATGCTGACTTAACTATATGAATGGTAACTCATTTATGAGTTTGTGCATTGAGCCTTTCCTGGGAAAGCAGTATTAGATTCCGATGCACCGCAGTAGTGTTACTGTATCCCTTGGCTTTCAAATTGACGATGAAACACAGAAATTGCATCGGGATTGAATACAAAGGGCACAATGCCGACATAACTATAAGAAAAGTAACTCATCTGTGAGTTTGTGCTTTGAGCCTTTCCTGGGAGAGCAGTATTAGATTCCGATGCACCACAGCAGTTTTACTGTATCGCTTGGCTTTCAAATTGACGATGAAACACAGAAATTGCATCGGGATTGAATACTAAAGGCACAATGCCGACTTAACTATAGGAATAGTAACTCGTCTACGAGTTTTTGCTTTGAGCCTTTCCTGGGAGAGTAGTATTAGATTCCGATGCACCACAGCAGTTTTACTGTATCGCTTGGCTTTCAAATTGACGATGAAACACAGAAATTGCATCGGGATTGAATACAATAGGCACAATGCCGACTTAACTATAAGAAAAATACCTCATCTATGAATTTGTTCTTTGAGCCTTTCCTGGGAGAGCAGTATTAGATTCCGATGCACCACAGCAGTTTTACTGTAACCCTTGGCTTTCAAATTGACGATGAAACACAGAAATTGCATCGGGATTGAATACAAAAGGCACATTGCCGACTTAACTATAAGAAACGTAACTCATCTATGAGTTTGAGATTTGAGCCTTTCCTGGGAGAGCAGTATCAAATTCCGATGCACCGCAGCAGTTTTACTTTATCCCCTGGCTTTCAAATTGACGATGAAACACAGAAATTGCATCGGGATTGAATGCAAAAGGCACAATGCCGACTTAACCATAAGATAACTAACTCATCTATGAGTTTGTGCTTTGAACCTTTCCTGGGAGAGCAGTAATAGATTCCGATAAACCGCAGCAGTTTTACTGTATCCCTTGGCTTTCAAATTGACGATGTAACACAGAAATTGCATCGGGATTGAATACAAATGGCACAATGCCGACTTAACTATAAGATAAGTAATTCATCTATGAGTTTGTGCTTTGAGGCTTTTCTGGGAGAGCAGTATCAGATTCCGATGCACCGCAGCAGTTTTACTGTATCCCTTGGCTTTCAAATTGACGATGAAACACAGAAATTGCTTCGGGATTGAATACAAAGGGCACAATGCCGTCTAAACTATAACAAAAGTACCTCATCTATGAGTTTGTGCTTTGAGCCTTTCCTGGGAGAGCAGTATTACATTCCGATGCACCACAGCAGTTTTACTGTATCCCTTGGCTTTCAAATTGACGATGAAACACAGAAATTGCATCGGGATTGAATACGAAAGGCACATTGCCGACTTAACTATAAGAAAAGTAACTCATCTATGAGTTTGAGATTTGAGCATTTCCTGGGAGAGCAGTATTAAATTCCGATGCACCGCAGCAGTTTTACTGTATCCCCTGGCTTTCAAATTGACGATGAAACACAGAAATTGCATCGGGACTGAATGCAAAAGGCACAATGCCGACTTAACTATAAGAAAAGTAACTCATCTATGAGTTTGTGCTTTGAGCCTTTCCTGGGAGAGCAGTATTACATTCCGATGCACCACAGCAGTTTTACTGTATCGCTTGGCTTTCAAATTGACGATGAAACACAGAAATTGCATCGGGATTGAATACCAAAGGCACAATGCCGACTTAACTATAGGAATAGTAACTCGTCTACGAGTTTTTGCTTTGAGCCTTTCCTGGGAGAGTAGTATTAGATTCCGATGCACCACAGCAGTTTTAATCTATCCCTTGGCTTTCAAATTGACGATGAAACACAGAAATTGCATCGGGATTGAATACAATAGGCACAATGCCGACTTAACTATAAGAAAAGTACCTCATCTATGAGTTTGTTCTTTGAGCCTTTCATGGGAGAGCAGTATTAGATTCCGATGCACCACAGCAGTTTTACTGTAACCCTTGGCTTTCAAATTGACGATGAAACACATAAATTGCATCGGGATTGAATACAGAAGGCACATTGCCGACTTAACTATAAGAAAAGTAACTCATCTATGAGTTTGAGATTTGAGCCTTTCCTGGGAGAGCAGTTTCAAATTCCGATGCACTGCAGCAGTTTTATTTATCCCCTGGCTTTCAAATTGACGATGAAACACAGAAATAGCATCGGGATCGAATGCAAAAGGCACAATGCCGACTTAACCATAAGATAAGTAAATCATCTATGAGTTTGTGCTTTGAACCTTTCCTGGGAGAGCAGTAATAGATTCCGATGCACCGCAGCAGTTTTACTGTATCCCTTGGCTTTCAAATTGACGATGTAACACAGAAATTGCATCGGGATTGAATACAAATGGCACAATGCCGACTTAACTATAAGATAAGTAATTCATCTATGAGTTTGTGCTTTGAGGCCTTCCTGGGAGAGCAGTATTAGATTCCGATGCACCGCAGCAGTTTTACTGTATCCCTTGGCTTTCAAATTGACGATGAAACACAGAAATTGCCTCGGGATTGAATACAATGGGCACAATGCCAACTTAACTATAAGAAAAGTAACTCATCTATGAGTTTGAGATTTGAGCCATTCCTGGGAGAGCAGTATTAAATTCCGATGCACCGCAGCAGTATTACTGTATCCCCTGGCTTTCAAATTGACGATGAAACACAGAAATTGCATCGGGACTGAATGCAAAAGATACAATGCCGACTTAACCATAAGATAAGAACTCATCTATGAGTTTGTGCTTTGAACCCTTCCTGGGAGAGCAGCATTAGATTCCGATGCACCGCAGCAGTTTTACTGTATCCCTTGGCTTTCAAATTGACGATGAAACACAGAAATTGCCTCGGGATTGAATACAATGGGCACAATGCCGACTTAACTATAAGAAAAGTAACTCATCTATGAGTTTGTGCTTTGAGCCATTCCTGGGAGAGCAGTATCAGATTCAGATGCACCACAGCAGTTTTACTGTATCCCATGGCTTTCAAATTGACGATGAAACACAGAAATTGCATCGGGATTGAATACAAAAGGCACAATAACAACTTAACTATATGAATAGTAACTCATCTACGAGTTTTTGCTTTGAGCCTTTCCTGGGAGAGTAGTATTAGATTCAGATGCACCACAGCAGTTTTACTGTATCCCTTGGCTTTCAAATTGACGATGAAACACAGAAATTGCATCAGGATTGAATACAAAAAGCACAATGCCGACTTAACTATAAAAAAGTAACTCATCTATGAGTTTGTTCTTTGAGCCTCTCCTGGGGAAGCAGTATTAGATTCCGATGCACCACTGCATGTTTACTGTATCCCTTGGACCTTCACATTGACGATGAAACACAGAATTTGCATCGGGAATAAATACAAAAGGCACAATGCCGACTTGCATACAAGAGGAGTAGCTCTTCTAATACGTTGTGCTTTGAGCATTTCCTGGGAGAACAGTGTTAGATTCCGATGCACCACTGCAGGTTTACTGTATCCCTTGGACCTTCACATTGACGACGAAACACAGAAATTGCATGGGCATTTAATTAAAAAACAAAAAGGCCGACTTATATACAAGAGGAGTATCTCTTCTAAGAGTTTGTGCTTTGAGCCTTTCTTGGGAGCGCGGTATTAAACAACGATGCACCTCTATAGGTTTGCTGTATCCCTTGACCTTCAGTTTGACAATGAAACACCGAAATTGCATCGGGAATGAATACAAAAGGCACAATGCCGACTTAACTATAAGAAAAGTACCTCATCTATGAGTTTGTGCTTTGAGCCTTTCCTGGGAGAGCAGTATTAGATTCCGATGCACCACAGCAGTTTTACTGTATCCCCTGGCTTTCAAATTGAAGATGAACCACCGAAATTACATCGGGATTTAATACAAAGGCACAATGCCGACTGAACTATATGAAAAGTAACTCAGCTATGAGTTTGTGCTTTTTGTCTTTCCTGGGAGAGCAGTATTAGGATCCGATGCACTACAGCAGTTTTACTGTATCCCTTGGCTTTCAAATTGACGATGAAACACAGAAATTGCATCGGGATTGAATACAAATGGCACAATGCCGACTTAACTATATGAATAGTAACTCATCTATGAGTTTGTGCTTTGAGCCATTCATGGGAGAGCTATATTAGATTCCGATGCACCACAGCAGTTTTACTGTATCCATTGGCTTTCAAATTGACGATGAAGCACATAAATTGTATCGGGGTTGAATACAAAAGGCACAATGCCGACTTAACTATAAAAGAAGTCCCTCATCTATGAGTTTGTGCTTTGAGCCTTTCCTGGGAGAGCAGTATTAGATTCCGATGCACCACACCAGTTTTACTGTATCCCTTGGCTTTCAAATTGACGATGAGACACAGAAATTGCATCGGGATTGAATACAAAAAGCACAATGCCGACTTAACTATAAGAAAAGTAACTCATCTATGAGTTTGTGCATTGGGCCTCCCCTTTACTGTATCCCTTGGCTTTCTATTTGACGATGAAACACAGAAATTGCATCGGGGGTGAATACAAAAGGCACAATTCCGAATTAACTATAAGAAAAGTACCTCATCTATGAGTTTGTGCTTTGAGCCTTTCCTGGGAGAGCGGTATAGGTTTTCGATGCACCACTGCAGGTTTACTGTATCCCTTGCATCTTCACATTGACGAAGAAACAGAGAAATTGCATTGGGATTAAATACAAAAGCCACAATGTTTACTTACATACAAGAGGACTAGCTCTTCTAATACGTTGTGCTTTGAGCATTTACTGGGAGAGCAGTATTAGCTTCCGATGCACCACTGCAGGTTTACCGTATCGCTTGGACGTTCACATTGACGACGAAACACAGAAATTGCGTGGGCATTTAATTAACAAGCCAAAAGGCCGACGTATATACAAGAGGAGTATCTCTTCTAAGAGTTTGTGCTTTGAGCCCTTCTTGGGAGCGCGGTATTAAACAACGATGCACGTCTATAGGTTTGCTGTATCCCCTTGACCTTCACTTTGACGATGAAACAGCGAAATTGCATCGGGATTGAATTCAAAATACTAAATACCGACTTAAGTATAAGAAAAGTAACTCATCTATAAGTTTGTGCTTTGAGCCTTTCCTGGGAGAGCAGTATTAGATTCCGATGCACCACAGCACTTTTACTGTATCCATGGCTTTCAAATTGACAATGAAACTCAGAAATCGCATCGGGATTGAATACAAAAGGCACAATGCCGACTTAACTTTATGAATAGTAACTCATCTACGAATTTGTGCTTTGAGCCTTTCCTGGGAGAGCAGTATTAGATTCCGATGCACCACACCAGTTTTACTGTATCCCTTGGCTTTCAAATTGACGATGAAACACAGAAATTGCATCGGGATTAAATACAAAAGGCACAAGCCGACTTAACTATAAGAAAAGTAACTCACCTATGAGTTTGTGCTTTGAGCCCTTTCTGGGGGAGCAGTATTCGGTTCCGATGCAGCACAGCAGTTTTACTGGATCCCTTGGCTTTCAAATAGACGATGAAACACAGAAATTGCATCGGGATTGAATACAAAAGGCACAATGCCGACTTAACGATAAGAAAAGTAACTCATCTATGAGTTTGCGCTATGAGCCTTTCCTGGGAGAGCAATATTAGATTCCGATGCACCACAGCAGTTTTACTCTATCCCTTAGCTTTCAAATTGACGATGAACCACAGAAATTGCATCGGGATTGAATACAAAAGGCACAATGCTGACTTAACTATATGAATGGTAACTCATTTATGAGTTTGTGCATTGAGCCTTTCCTGGGAAAGCAGTATTAGATTCCGATGGACCACAGCAGTTTTACTGTATCCCTTGGCTTTCAAATTGACGATGAAACACAGAAATTGCATCGGGAGTGAATACAAAAGGCACAATGCCGACTTAACTATAAGAAAAGTAACTCATATATGAGTTTGTGCTTTGAGCCATTCCTGGGAGAGTAGTATTAGATTCCGATGCACCACAGTATTTTTACTGTATCCCTTGGCTTTCAAATTGACGATGAAACACAGAAATTGCATCGGGATTGAATACAAAAGGCACAATGTCAACTTAACTATATGAATAGTAACTCATTTACGAGTTTTTGCTTTGAGCCTTTCCTGGGAGAGTAGTATTAGATTCCGATGCACCACAGCAGTTTTACTGTATCCTTTGGCTTTCAAATTGACGATGAAACACAGAAAATGCATCGGGATTAAATACAAAGGGAACAATGCCGTCTTAACTATAACAAAAGTACCTCATCTATGAGTTTGTGCTTTGAGCCATTCCTGGGAGAGCAGTATTAAATTCCGATGCACCGCAGCAGTTTTACTGTATCCCCTGGCTTTCAAATTGACGATGAAACACAGAAATTGCATCGGGACTGAATGCAAAAGGCACAATGCCGACTTAACCATAAGATAAGAACTCATCTATGAGTTTGTGCTTTGAACCCTTCCTGGGAGAGCAGCATTAGATTCCGATGCACCGCAGCAGTTTTACTGTATCCCTTGGCTTTCAAATTGACGATGAAACACAGAAATTGCCTCGGGATTGAATACAATGGGCACAATGCCGACTTAACTATAAGAAAAGTAACTCATCTATGAGTTTGTGCTTTGAGCCATTCCTGGGAGAGCAGTATTAGATTCAGATGCACCACAGCAGTTTTACTGTATCCCATGGCTTTCAAATTGACGATGAAACACAGAAATTGCATCGGGATTGAATACAAAAGGCACAATAACAACTTAACTATATGAATAGTAACTCATCTACGAGTTTTTGCTTTGAGCCTTTCCTGGGAGAGTAGTATTAGATTCAGATGCACCACAGCAGTTTTACTGTATCCGTTGGCTTTCAAATTGACGATGAAACACAGAAAATGCATCAGGATTGAATACAAAAAGCACAATGCCGACTTAACTATAAAAAAAGTAACTCATCTATGAGTTTGTTCTTTGAGCCTCTCCTGGGGAAGCAGTATTAGATTCCGATGCACCACTGCATGTTTACTGTATCCCTTGGACCTTCACATTGACGATGAAACACAGAATTTGCATCGGGAATAAATACAAAAGGCACAATGCCGACTTACATACAAGAGGAGTAGCTCTTCTAATACGTTGTGCTTTGAGCATTTCCTGGGAGAACAGTGTTAGATTCCGATGCACCACTGCACGTTTACTGTATCCCTTGGACCTTCACATTGACGACGAAACACAGAAATTGCATGGGCATTTAATTAAAAAACAAAAAGGCCGACTTATATACAAGAGGAGTATCTCTTCTAAGAGTTTGTGCTTTGAGCCTTTCTTGGGAGCGCGGTATTAAACAACGATGCACCTCTATAGGTTTGCTGTATCCCTTGACCTTCAGTTTGACAATGAAACACCGAAATTGCATCGGGAATGAATACAAAAGGCACAATGCCGACTTAACTATAAGAAAAGTAACTCATCTATGAGATTGTGCTTTGTGCCTTTCCTGGGAGAGCAGTATTTGGTTCCGATGCACTACAGCAGTTTTACTGTATCCCTTGGCTTTCAAATTGTCGATGAAACACAGAAATTGCATCGGGATTGAATAACAAAGGCACATTGCCGACTTAACTATAAGAAAAGTAACTCATCTATGAGTTTGGGATTTGAGCCTTCCATGGGAGAGCAGTAGTTGAAACCGATGCACCGCAGCAGTTTTACTGTATCCTTTTGCTTTCAAATTAACGATGAAACACAGAAATTGCATCGGGATTGAATACAAAAGGCACAATGCCGACTTAACTATAAGAAAAGTAACTCATCTATGAGTTTGTGATTTGAGCCTTTCCTGGGAGAGCAGTATTAGTTTCCGATGCACCAGTGCAGGTTTACTGTATCCCTTGGACTTTCACATTGATGATGAAACATTAATTGCGTCGGGAATGAGTATATAAAGCACAATGCTGACTTATATACCAGAGGAGGAACACTTCTAAGAGTTTGTGCTTTGAGCCTTTGCTGGGAGACCAGTATTAGATTCCAATGCACCACTGCAGGTTTACTCTATCCCTTGGACCTTCACATTGACGATGAAACACAGAAATTGCATCGGGAATAAATACATAAGGCACAATGCCGACTTACATACAAGAGGAGTAGCTCTTCTAATAAGTTGTGCTTTGAGCATTTCCTGGGAGACTAGTATTAGATTCCGATGCACCACTGCAGGTGTACTGTATCCCTTCTACCTTCACATTGACGACGAAACAAAGAAATTGCATGGGCATTTAATTAAAAAGCCACAAGGCCCACTTATATACAAGAGGAGTATCTCTTCTAAGAGTTTGTGCTTTGAGCCCTTCTTGGGAGCGCGGTATTAAACAACGATGCACCTCTATAGGTTTGCTGTATCCCCTTGAGCTTCACATTGACGATAAAACACCGAAATTGCATCGGGATTGAATACAAAAGGCACAATGCCGACTTAACTATAAGAAAAGTACCTCATCTATGAGTTTGTGCTTTGAGCCTTTCCTGGGAGAGCAGTATTAGATTCCGATGCAACACAGCAGTTTTACTGTATCCCCTGGCTTTCAAATTTAAGACGAACCACCGAAATTGCATCGGGATTTAATACAAAAGGCACAATGCCGACTGAACTATATGAAAAGTAACTCAACTATGAGTTTGTGCTTTTTGTCTTTCCTGGGAGAGCAGTATTAGGATCCGATGCACTACAGCAGTTTTACTGTATCCCTTGGCTTTCAAATTGACGATGAAACACAGAAATTGCATCGGGATTGAATACAAAGGGCACAATGCCGTCTTAACTATAAGAAAAGTAACACATCTATGAGTTTGTGCTTTGAGCCTTTCCTGGAAGAGCAGTATTAGATTCTGAGGCACCACAGCGGTTTTACTGTATCCCTTGGCTTTCAAATTGACGATGAAACACAGAAATTGCATCGGGATTGAATACAAATGGCACAATGCCGACTTAACTATATGAATAGTAACTCATCTATGAGTTTGTGCTTTGAGCCATTCATGGGAGAGCTATATTAGATTCCGATGCACTACAGCACTTTTACTGTATCCATGGCTTTCAAATTGACAATGAAACCCAGAAATCGCATCGGGATTGAATACAAAAGGCACAATGCCGACTTAACTTTATGAATAGTAACTCATCTACGAATTTGTGCTTTGAGCCTTTCCTGGGAGAGCAGTATTAGATTCCGATGCACCACACCAGTTTTACTGTATCCCTTGGCTTTCAAATTGACGATGAAACACAGAAATTGCATCGGGATTAAATACAAAAGGCACAAGCCGACTTAACTATAAGAAAAGTAACTCACCTATGAGTTTGTGCTTTGAGCCCTTTCTGGGGGAGCAGTATTCGGTTCCGATGCAGCACAGCAGTTTTACTGGATCCCTTGGCTTTCAAATAGACGATGAAACACAGAAATTGCATCGGGATTGAATGCAAAAGGCACAATGCCGACTTAACGATAAGAAAAGTAACTCATCTATGAGTTTGTGCTTTGAGCCTTTCCTGGGAGAGCAATATTAGATTCCGATGCACCACAGCAGTTTTACTGTATCGCTTAGCTTTCAAATTGACGATGAACCACTGAAATTGCATCGGGATTGAATACAAAAGGCACAATGCTGACTTAACTATATGAATGGTAACTCATTTATGAGTTTGTGCATTGAGCCTTTCCTGGGAAAGCAGTATTAGATTCCGATGCACCACAGCAGTTTTACTGTATCCCTTGGCTTTCAAATTGACGATGAAACACAGAAATTGCATCGGGAGTGAATACAAAAGGCACAATGCCGACTTAACTATAAGAAAAGTAACTCATATATGAGTTTGTGCTTTGAACCATTCCTGGGAGAGCAGTATTAGATTCCGATGCACCACAGTATTTTTACTGTATCCCTTGGCTTTCAAATTGACGATGAAACACAGAAATTGCATCGGGATTGAATACAAAAGGCACAATGTCAACTTAACTATATGAATAGTAACTCATTTACGAGTTTTTGCTTTGAGCCTTTCCTGGGAGAGTAGTATTAGATTCCGATGCACCACAGCAGTTTTACTGTATCCCTTGGCTTTCAAATTGACGATGAAACACATAAATTGCATCGGGATTGAATACAAAAGGCACAATGCCGATTTAACTATAAGAAAAGTAACTCATCTATGAGTTTGTGCATTGGGCCTTTCCTGGGGGAGCAGTATTAGATTCCGATGCACCACAGCAGTTTTACTGTATCCCTTGGCTTTCAAATTGACGATGAAACACAGAAATTGCATTGGGATTGAATTCAAAAGGCACAATGCCGACTAAACTATAAAAAAAGTAACTCATCTATGAGTTTGCGTTCGAGCCTTCCCTGGGAAAGCGGTATTAGATTCCGATGCACCACACCAGTTTTACTGTATCCCTTGGCTTTCAAATTGACGATGAGACACAGAAATTGCATCGGGATTGAATACAAAAAGCACAATGCCGACTTAACTATAAGAAAAGTACCTCATCTATGAGTTTGTGCTTTTAGCTTTCCTGGGAGAGCAGTATTAGATTCCGATGCACCACAGCAGTTTTACTGTATCCCTCGGTTTTCAAATTGACGATGAAACACGGAAATTGCTTCGGGATTGAATACAAACGGCACAATGCCGACTTAACTATAAGAAAAGTAACCCATCTATGAGTTTGTGCTTCGAGCCTCCCCTGGGGGAGCAGTATTAGATTCCGATGTAACACACCAGTTTTTCTGTATTCCTTGGCATTCAAATTGACGATGAGGCACAGAAATTGCATCGGGATTGAATACAGAAAGCACAATGACGACTTAACTATAAGAAAAGTAACTCATCTATGAGTTTGTGCATTGAGCCTTTCCTGGGAGAGCAGTGTTAGATTTCGATGCACCACGACAGTTTTACCGTATCCCTTGGCTTTCAAAGTGACGATGAAACACAGAAATTGCATCGGTATTGATTACAAAAGGCACAATGCCGACTTAAATATAAGAAAAATAACTCATCTATGAGTTTGTGCATTGAGACTTTCCTGGGAGATCAGTATTAGTTTCCGAAGCACCACTGCAGGTTTACTCTATCCCTTGGACCTTCACATTGATGATGAGACACTAATTGCGTCTGGAATGAGTATATAAAGCACAATGCTGACTTATATACCAGAGGAGGAACACTTCTAAGAGTTTGTGCTTTGAGCCTTTCTTGGGAGCGCGGTATTAAACAACGATGCACCTCTATAGGTTTGCTGTATCCCCTTGACCTTCACTTTGACGATGAAACACATAAATTGCATCGGGATTGAATACAAAGGGCACAATGCCGACTTAACAATAAGAAAAGTACCTCATCTATGAGTTTGTGCTTTGAGCCTTTCCTGGGAGAGCAGTATTAGATTCCGATGCACCACAGCAGTTTTACTGTATCCCTTGGCTTTCAAATTGACATTGAAACACAGAAATTGCATCATGATTGAATAAAAAAGGCAGAATGCCGACATGGCTATAAGAAAAGTGACTCATCTATGAGTTTGTGATTTGAGCCTTTCCTGGGAGAACAGTATTAGATTCCGATGCACCGCAGTAGTGTTACTGTATCCCTTGGCTTTCAAATTGACGATGAAACACAGAAATTGCATCGGGATTGAATACAAAGGGCACAATGCTGACTTAACTATATGAATGGTAACTCATTTATGAGTTTGTGCATTGAGCCTTTCCTGGGAAAGCAGTATTAGATTCCGATGCACCACAGCAGTTTTACTGTATCCCTTGGCTTTCAAATTGTCGATGAAACACAGAAATTGCATCGGGAGTGAATACAAAAGGCACAATGCCGACTTAACTATAAGAAAAGTAACTCATATATGAGTTTGTGCTTTGAGGCATTCCTGGGAGAGCAGTATTAGATTCCGATGCACCACAGTATTTTTACTGTATCCCTTGGCTTTCAAATTGACGATGAAACACAGAAATTGCATCGGGATTGAATACAAAAGGCACAATGTCAACTTAACTATATGAATAGTAATTCATTTACAATTTTTTGCTTTGAGCCTTTCCTGGGAGAGTAGTATTAGATTCCGATGCACCACAACAGTTTTACTGTATCCCTTGGATTTCAAATTGACGATGAAACACATAAATTGCATCGGGATTGAATACAAAAGGCACAATGCCGATTTAACTATATGAATAGTAACTCATCTATGAGTTTGTGCTTTGAGCCTTTCCTGGAAGAGCAGTATTAGATTCTGAGGCACCACAGCGGTTTTACTGTATCCCTTGGCTTTCAAATTGACGATGAAACACAGAAATTGCATCGGGGTTGAATACAAATGGCACAATGCTGACTTAACTATATGAATAGTAACTCATCTATGAGTTTGTGCTTTGAGCCATTCATGGGAGAGCAATATTAGATTCCGATGTACCACAGCAGTTTTACTGTATCCCTTGGCTTTCAAATTGACGATGAAGCACATAAATTGTATCGGGGTTGAATACAAAAGGCACAATGCCGACTTAACTATAAAAGAAGTACCTCATCTATGAGTTTGTGGTTTGAGCCTTTCCTGGGAGAGCAGTATTAGATTCCGAAGCACCACAGCAGTTTTACTGTGTCCCTTGGCTTTCAAATTGGCGATGAAACACAGAAATTGCATCGGAATTGAACACAAATGGCACAATGCCGACTTAACTGTAAGAAAAGTAACTCATCTATGAGTTTGTGGTTTGAGCTTTCCCTGGGAGAGCAGTATTAGATTCCGATGCACCACACCAGTTTTACTGTATCCCTGTTGTTGTTGTTGTGGTCTTCAGTCCTGAGACTGGTTTGATGCAGCTCTCCATGCTACTCTATCCTGTGCAAGCTTCTTCATCTCCCAGTACCTACTGCAACCTACATCCTTCTGAATCTGCTTAGTGTATGCATCTCTTGGTGTCCCCCTACGATTTTTACCCTCCACGCTGCCCTCCGATACTAAATTGGTGATCCCTTGATGCCTCAGAACATGTCCTACCAACCGATCCCTTCTTCTGGTCAAGTTGTGCCACAAACTCCTCTTCTCCCCAATCCTATTCAGTACCTCCTCATTAGTTATGTGATCTACCCATCTAATCTTCAGCATTCTTCTGTAGCACCACATTTCGAAAGCTTCTACTCTCTTCTTGTCCAAACTATTTATCTTCCATGTTTCACTTCCATACATGGCTACACTCCATACAAATACTTTCAGAAAAGACTTCCTGACACTTAAATCTATACTCGATGTTAACAAATTTCTCTTCTTCAGAAACGCTTTCCTTGCCATTGCCAGTCTACATTTTATATCCTCTCTACTTCGACCATTATCAGTTATTTTGCTCCCCAAATAGCAAAACTCCTTTACTACTTTAAGTGTCTCATTTCCTAATCTAATACACTCAACATCACCCGACTTAATTCGACTACATTCCATTATCCTCGTTTTGCTTTTGTTGATGTTCATCTTATATCCTCCCTTCAAGACACCATCCATTCCATTCAACTGCTCTTCCAAGTCCTTTGCTGTCTCTGACAGAATTACAATGTCATCGGCGAACCTCAAAGTTTTTATTTCTTCTCCATGGATTTTAATACCTACTCCGAATTTTTCTTTTGTTTCCTTTACTGCTTGCTCAATATACAGATTGAATAACATCGGGGAGAGGCTACAACCCTGTCTTACTCCCTTCCCAACCACTGCTTCCCTTTCATGTCCCTCGACTCTTATAACTGCCATCTGGTTTCTGTACAAATTGTAAATAGCCTTTCGCTCCCTGTATTTTACCCCTGCCACCTTTAGAATTTGAAAGAGAGTATTCCAGTCAACATTGTCAAAAGCTTTCTCTAAGTCTACAAATGCTAGAAACGTAGGTTTGCCTTTCCTTAATCTTTCTTCTAAGATAAGTCGTAAGGTCAGTATTGCCTCACGTGTCCCAGTATTTCTACGGAATCCAAACTGATCTTCCCCGAGGTCGGCTTCTACTAGTTTTTCCATTCGTCTGTAAAGAATTCGTGTTAGTATTTTGCAGCTGTGGCTTATTAAACTGATTGTTCGGTAATTTTCACATCTGTCAACACCTGCTTTCTTTGGGATTTGAATTATTATATTCTTCTTGAAGTCTGAGGGTATTTCGCCTGTTTCATACATCTTGCTCACCAGATGGTAGAGTTTTGTCAGGACTGGCTCTCCCAAGGCCGTCAGTAGTTCCAATGGAATGTTGTCTACTCCGGGGGCCTTGTTTCGACTCAGGTCTTTCAGTGCTCTGTCAAACTCTTCACGCAGTATCGTATCTCCCATTTCATCTTCATCTACATCCTCTTCCATTTCCATAATATTGTCCTCAAGTACATCGCCCTTGTATAGACCCTCTATATACTCCTTCCACCTTTCTGCTTTCCCTTCTTTGCTTAGAACTGGATTTCCATCTGAGCTCTTGATGTTCATACAAGTGGTTCTCTTATCTCCAAAGGTCTCTTTAATTTTCCTGTAGGCAGTATCTATCTTACCCCTAGTAAGATAAGCCTCTACATCCTTACATTTGTCCTCTAGCCATCCCTGCTTAGCCATTTTGCACTTCCTGTCGATCTCATTTTTGAGACGTTTGTATTCCTTTTTGCCTGCTTCATTTACTGCATTTTTATATTTTCTCCTTTCATCAATTAAATTCAATATTTCTTCTGTTACCCAAGGATTTCTACTAGCCCTCGTCTTTTTACCTACTTGATACTCTGCTGCCTTCACTACTTCATCCCTCAAAGCTACCCATTCTTCTTCTACTGTATTTCTTTCCCCCATTCCTGTCAATTGTTCCCTTATGCTCTCCCTGAAACTCTGTACAACCTCTGGTTCTTTCAGTTTATCCAGGTCCCATCTCCTTAAATTCCCACCTTTTTGCAGTTTCTTCAGTTTTAATCTACAGGTCATAACCAATAGATTGTGGTCAGAGTCCACATCTGCCCCTGGAAATGTCTTACAATTTAAAACCTGGTTCCTAAATCTCTGTCTTACCATTATATAATCAATCTGATACCTTTTAGTATCTCCAGGGTTCTTCCATGTATACAACCTTCTATCATGATTCTTAAACCAAGTGTTAGCTATGATTAAATTGTGCTCTGTGCAAAATTCTACCAGGCGGCTTCCTCTTTCATTTCTTAGCCCCAATCCATATTCACCTACTATGTTTCCTTCTCTCCCTTTTCCTACACTGGAGTTCCAGTCACCCATAACTATTAAATTTTCATCTCCCTTCACAATCTGAATAATTTCTTTTATTTCATCATACATCTCTTCAATTTCTTCGTCATCTGCAGAGCTAGTTGGCATATAAACTTGTACTACTGTAGTAGGTGTGGGCTTCGTATCTATCTTGGCCACAATAATGCGTTCACTAAGCTGTTTGTAGTAGCTTACCCGCGTTCCTATTTTCCTATTCATTATTAAACCTACTCCTGCATTATCCCTATTTGACTTTGTGTTTATAACCCTGTAGTCACCTGACCAGAAGTCTTGTTCCTCCTGCCACCGAACTTCACTAATTCCCACTATATCTAACTTTAACCTATCCATTTCCCTTTTCAAATTTTCTAACCTACCTGCCCGATTAAGGGACCTGACATTCCACGCTCCGATCCGTAGAACGCCAGTTTTCTTTCTCCTGATAACGACATACTCCACTGTATCCCTTGGATTTCAAATTGACGATGAGACACAGAAATTGCATCGGGATTGAATACAAAAAGCACAATGCCGACTTAACTATAAGAAAAGTAACTCATCTATGAGTTTGTGCATTGGGCCTCTCCTGGGGGAGCAGTATTAGATTCCGATGCACCACAGCAGTTTTACTGTATCCCTTGGCTTTCTATTTGACGATGAAACACAGAAATTGCATCGGGGGTGAATACAAAAGGCACAATTCCGAATTAACTATAAGAAAAGTACCTCATCTATGAGTTTGTGCTTTGAGCCTTTCCTGGGAGACCGGTATAGGTTTCCGATGCACCACTGCAGGTTTACTGTATCCCTTGCATCTTCACATTGACGATGAAACAGAGAAATTGCATCGGGATTAAATACAAAAGCCACAATGTGTACTTACATACAAGAGGACTAGCTCTTCTAAAACGTTGTGCTTTGAGCATTTACTGGGAGAGCAGAATTAGCTTCCGATGCACCACTGCAGGTTTACCGTATCGCTTGGACGTTCACATTGACGACGAAACACAGAAATTGCGTGGGCATTTAATTAAAAAGCCAAAAGGCCGACGTATATACAAGAGGAGTATCTCTTCTAAGAGTTTGTGCTTTGAGCCTTTCTTGGGAGCGCGGTATTAAACAACGATGCACCTCTATAGGTTTGCTGTATCCCCTTGACCTTCACTTTGACGATGAAACAGCGAAATTGCATCGAGATTGAATTCAAAATACACAATACCGTCTTAACTATAAGAAAAGTAACTCATCTATTAGTTTGTGCTTTGAGCCTTTCCTGGGAGAGCAGTATTAGATTCCGATGCACCACAGCACTTTTACTGTATCCATGGCTTTCAAATTGACAATGAAACCCAGAAATCGCATCGGGATTGAATACAAAAGGCACAATGCCGACTTAACTTTATGAATAGTAACTCATCTACGAATTTGTGCTTTGAGCCTTTCCTGGGAGAGCAGTATTAGATTCCGATGCACCACACCAGTTTTACTGTATCCCTTGGCTTTCAAATTGACGATGAAACACAGAAATTGCATCGGGATTAAATACAAAAGGCACAATGCCGACTTAACTATAAGAAAAGTAACTCACCTATGAGTTTGTGCTTTGAGCCATTTCTGGGAGAGCAGTATTCGGTTCCGATGCAGCACAGCAGTTTTACTGGATCCCTTGGCTTTCAAATAGACGATGAAACACAGAAATTGCATCGGGATTGAATACAAAAGGCACAATGCCGACTTAACGATAAGAAAAGTAACTCATCTATGAGTTTGTGCTTTGAGCCTTTCCTGGGAGAGCAATATTAGATTCCGATGCACCACAGCAGTTTTACAGTATCCCTTAGCTTTCACATTGACGATGAACCACAGAAATTGCATCGGGATTGAATACAAAAGGCACAATGCCGACTTAACTATAAGAAAAGTACCTCATCTATGAGTTTGTGCTTTGAGCCATTCCTGGGAGAGCAGTATTAGATTCCGATGCACCACAGTATTTTTACTGTATCCCTTGGCTTTCAAATTGACGATGAAACACAGAAATTGCATCGGGATTGAATACAAAAGGCACAATGTCAACTTAACTATATGAATAGTAATTCATTTACAATTTTTTGCTTTGAGCCTTTCCTGGGAGAGTAGTATTAGATTCCGATGCACCACAGCAGTTTTACTGTATCCCTTGGCTTTCAAATTGACGATGAAACACATAAATTGCATCGGGATTGAATACAAAAGGCACAATGCCGATTTAACTATAAGAAAAGTAACTCATCTATGAGTTTGTGCATTGGGCCGTTCCTGGGGGAGCAGTATTACATTCCGATGCACCACAGCAGTTTTACTGTATCCCTTGGCTTTCAAATTGACGATGAAACACAGAAATTGCATTGGGATTGAATTCAAAAGGCACAATGCCGACTAAACTATAAAAAAAGTAACTCATCTATGAGTTTGCGTTAGAGCCTTCCCTGAGAAAGCGGTATTAGATTCCGATGCACCACACCAGTTTTACTGTATCCCTTGGCTTTCAAATTGACGATGAGACACAGAAATTGCATCGGCATTGAATACAAAAAGCACAATGCCGACTTAACTATAAGAAAAGTACCTCATCTATGAGTTTGTGCTTTGAGGTTTCCTGGGAGAGCAGTATTAGATTCCGATGCACCACAGCAGTTTTACTGTATCCCTCGGTTTTCAAATTGACGATGAAACACGGAAATTGCATCGGGATTGAATACAAACGGCACAATGCCGACTTAACTATAAGAAAAGTAACTCATCTATGAGTTTGTGCTTTGAGCCTTTCCTGGAAGAGCAGTATTAGATTCTGAGGCACCACAGCGGTTTTACTGTATCCCTTGGCTTTCAAATTGACGATGAAACACAGAAATTGCATCGGGAATGAATACAAATGGCACAATGCTGACTTAACTATATGAATAGTAACTCATCTATGAGTTTGTGCTTGGAGCAATTCATGGGAGAGCAATATTAGATTCCGATGCACCACAGCAGTTTTACTGTATCCCTTGGCTTTCAAATTGACGATGAAGCACATAAATTGTATCGGGGTTGAATACAAAAGGCACAATGCCGACTTAACTATAAAAGAAGTACCTCATCTATGAGTTTGTGCTTTGAGCCTTTCCTGGGAGAGCAGTATTAGATTCCGAAGCACCACAGCAGTTTTACTGTGTCCCTTGGCTTTCAAATTGGCGATGAAACACAGAAATTGCATCGGAATTGAATACAAAAGGCACAATGCCGACTTAACTGTAAGAAAAGTAACTCATCTATGAGTTTGTGGTTTGAGCTTTCCCTGGGAGAGCAGTATTAGATTCCGATGCACCACACCAGTTTTACTGTATCCCTTGGATTTCAAATTGACGATGAGACACAGAAATTGCATCGGGATTGAATACAAAAAGCACAATGCCGACTTAACTATAAGAAAAGCAACTCATCTATGAGTTTGTGCATTGGGCCTCTCCTGGGGGAGCAGTATTAGATTCCGATGCACCACAGCAGTTTTACTGTATCCCTTGGCTTTCTATTTGACGATGAAACACAGAAATTGCATCGGGGGTGAATACAAAAGGCACAATTCCGAATTAACTATAAGAAAAGTACCTCATCTATGAGTTTGTGCTTTGAGCCTTTCCTGGGAGACCGGTATAGGTTTCCGATGCACCACTGCAGGTTTACTGTATCCCTTGCATCTTCACATTGACGATGAAACAGAGAAATTGCATCGGGATTAAATACAAAAGCCACAATGTGTACTTACATACAAGAGGACTAGCTCTTCTAATACGTTGTGCTTTGAGCATTTACTGGGAGAGCAGTATTAGCTTCCGATGCACCACTGCAGGTTTACCGTATCGCTTGGACGTTCACATTGACGACGAAACACAGAAATTGCGTGGGCATTTAATTAAAAAGCCAAAAGGCCGACGTATATACAAGAGGAGTATCTCTTCTAAGAGTTTGTGCTTTGAGCCTTTCTTGGGAGCGCGGTATTAAACAACGATGCACCTCTATAGGTTTGCTGTATCCCCTTGACCTTCACTTTGACGATGAAACAGCGAAATTGCATCGAGATTGAATTCAAAATACACAATACCGACTTAACTATAAGAAAAGTAACTCATCTATGAGTTTGTGCTTTGAGCCTTTCCTGGGAGAGCAGTATTAGATTCCGATGCACCACAGCACTTTTACTGTATCCATGGCTTCCAAATTGACAATGAAACCCAGAAATCGCATCGGGATTATATACAAAAGGCACAATGCCGTCTTAACATTATGAATAGTAACTCATCTACGAATTTGTGCTTTGAGCCTTTCCTGGGAGAGCAGTATTAGATTCCGATGCACCACAGCAGTTTTACTGTATCCCTTGGCTTTCAAATTGACGATGAAACACAGAAATTGCATCGGGATTAAATACAAAAGGCACAATGCCGACTTAACTATAAGAAAAGTAACTCACCTATGAGTTTGTGCTTTGAGCCATTTCTGGGAGAGCAGTATTCGGTTCCGATGCAGCACAGCAGTTTTACTGGATCCCTTGGCTTTCAAATAGACGATGAAACACAGAAATTGCATCGGGATTGAATACAAAAGGCACAATGCCGACTTAACGATAAGAAAAGTAACTCATCTATGAGTTTGTGCTTTGAGGTTTCCTGGGAGAGCAGTATTAGATTCCGATGCACCACAGCAGTTTTACTGTATCCCTCGGTTTTCAAATTGACGATGAAACACGGAAATTGCATCGGGATTGAATACAAACGCCACAATGCCGACTTAACTATAAGAAAAGTAACTCATCTATGAGTTTGTGCTTTGAGCCTTTCCTGGGAGAGCAGTATTAGATTCTGAGGCACCACAGCGGTTTTACTGTATCCCTTGGCTTTCAAATTGACGATGAAACACAGAAATTGCATCGGGAATGAATACAAATGGCACAATGCTGACTTAACTATATGAATAGTAACTGATCTATGAGTTTGTGCATGGAGCAATTCATGGGAGAGCAATATTAGATTCCGATGCACCACAGCAGTTTTACTGTATCCCTTGGCTTTCAAATTGACGATGAAGCACATAAATTGTATCGGGGTTGAATACAAAAGGCACAATGCCGACTTAACTATAAAAGAAGTACCTCATCTATGAGTTTGTGCTTTGAGCCTTTCCTGGGAGAGCAGTATTAGATTCCGAAGCACCACAGCAGTTTTACTGTGTCCCTTGGCTTTCAAATTGGCGATGAAACACAGAAATTGCATCGGAATTGAATACAAAAGGCACAATGCCGACTTAACTGTAAGAAAAGTAACTCATCTATGAGTTTGTGGTTTGAGCTTTCCCTGGGAGAGCAGTATTAGATTCCGATGCACCACACCAGTTTTACTGTATCCCTTGGATTTCCAATTGACGATGAGACACAGAGATTGCATCGGGATTGAATAAAAAAAGCACAATGCCGACTTAACTATAAGAAAAGCAACTCATCTATGAGTTTGTGCATTGGGCCTCTCCTGGGGGAGCAGTATTAGATTCCGATGCACCACAGCAGTTTTACTGTATCCCTTGGCTTTCTATTTGACGATGAAACACAGAAATTGCATCGGGGGTGAATACAAAAGGCACAATTCCGAATTAACTATAATAAAAGTACCTCATCTATGAGTTTGTGCTTTGAGCCTTTCCTGGGAGAGCGGTATAGGTTTCCGATGCACCACTGCAGGTTTACTGTATCCCTTGCATCTTCACATTGACGATGAAACAGAGAAATTGCATCGGGATTAAATACAAAAGCCACAATGTGTACTTACATACAAGAGGACTAGCTCTTCTAATACGTTGTGCTTTGAGCATTTACTGGGAGAGCAGTATTAGCTTCCGATGCACCACTGCAGGTTTACCGTATCGCTTGGACGTTCACATTGACGACGAAACACAGAAATTGCGTGGGCATTTAATTAAAAAGCCAAAAGGCCGACGTATATACAAGAGGAGTATCTCTTCTAAGAGTTTGTGCTTTGAGCCTTTCTTGGGAGCGCGGTATTAAACAACGATGCACCCCTATAGGTTTGCTGCATCCCCTTGACCTTCACGTTGACGATGAAACAGCGAAATTGCATCGAGATTGAATTCAAAATACACAATACCGACTTAACTATAAGAAAAGTAACTCATCTATGAGTTTGTGCTTTGAGCCTTTCCTGGGAGAGCAGTATTAGATTCCGATGCACCACAGCACTTTTACTGTATCCATGGCTTTCAAATTGACAATGAAACCCAGAAATCGCATCGGGATTATATACAAAAGGCACAATGCCGTCTTAACATTATGAATAGTAACTCATCTACGAATTTGTGCTTTGAGCCTTTCCTGGGAGAGCAGTATTAGATTCCGATGCACCACAGCAGTTTTACTGTATCCCTTGGCTTTCAAATTGACATTGAAACACAGAAATTGCATCATGATTGAATAAAAAAGGCAGAATGCCGACATGGCTATAAGAAAAGTAACTCATCTATGAGTTTGTGATTTGAGCCTTTCCTGGGAAAACAGTATTAGATTCCGATGCACCGCAGTAGTGTTACTGTATCCCTTGGCTTTCAAATTGACGATGAAACACAGAAATTGCATCGGGATTGAATACAAAGGGCACAATGCTGACTTAACTATATGAATGGTAACTCATTTATGAGTTTGTGCATTGAGCCTTTCCTGGGAAAGCAGTATTAGATTCCGATGCACCACAGCAGTTTTACTGTATCCGTTGGCTTTCAAATTGACGATGAAACACAGAAATTGCATCGGGATTGAATACAAAAGGCACAATGTCAACTTAACTATATGAATAGTAATTCATTTACAATTTTTTGCTTTGAGCCTTTCCTGGGAGAGTAGTATTAGATTCCGATGCACCACAGCAGTTTTACTGTATCCCTTGGCTTTCAAATTGACGATGAAACACATAAATTGCATCGGGATTGAATACAAAAGGCACAATGCCGATTTAACTATAAGAAAAGTAACTCATCTATGAGTTTGTGCATTGGGCCGTTCCTGGGGGAGCAGTATTACATTCCGATGCACCACAGCAGTTTTACTGTATCCCTTGGCTTTCAAATTGACGATGAAACACAGAAATTGCATTGGGATTGAATTCAAAAGGCACAATGCCGACTAAACTATAAAAAAAGTAACTCATCTATGAGTTTGCGTTAGAGCCTTCCCTGAGAAAGCGGTATTAGATACCGATGCACCACACCAGTTTTACTGTATCCCTTGGCTTTCAAATTGACGATGAGACACAGAAATTGCATCAGCATTGAATACAAAAAGCACAATGCCGACTTAACTATAAGAAAAGTACCTCATCTATGAGTTTGTGCTTTGAGGTTTCCTGGGAGAGCAGTATTAGATTCCGATGCACCACAGCAGTTTTACTGTATCCCTCGGTTTTCAAATTGACGATGAAACACGGAAATTACATCGGGATTGAATACAAACGGCACAATGCCGACTTAACTATAAGAAAAGTAACTCATCTATGAGTTTGTGCTTTGAGCCTTTCCTGGAAGAGCAGTATTAGATTCTGAGGCACCACAGCGGTTTTACTGTATCCCTTGGCTTTCAAATTGACGATGAAACACAGAAATTGCATCGGGATTGAATACAAATGGCACAATGCTGACTTAACTATATGAATAGTAACTCATCTATGAGTTTGTGCTTGGAGCAATTCATGGGAGAGCAATATTAGATTCCGATGCACCACAGCAGTTTTACTGTATCCCTTGGCTTTCAAATTGACGATGAAGCACATAAATTGTATCGGGGTTGAATACAAAAGGCACAATGCCGACTTAACTATAAAAGAAGTACCTCATCTATGAGTTTGTGCTTTGAGCCTTTCCTGGGAGAGCAGTATTAGATTCCGAAGCACCACAGCAGTTTTACTGTGTCCCTTGGCTTTCAAATTGGCGATGAAACACAGAAATTGCATCGGAATTGAATACAAAAGGCACAATGCCGACTTAACTGTAAGAAAAGTAACTCATCTATGAGTTTGTGGTTTGAGCTTTCCCTGGGAGAGCAGTATTAGATTCCGATGCACCACACCAGTTTTACTGTATCCCTTGGATTTCAAATTGACGATGAGACACAGAAATTGCATCGGGATTGAATACAGAAAGCACAATGCCGACTTAACTATAAGAAAAGCAACTCATCTATGAGTTTGTGCATTGGGCCTCTCCAGGGGGAACAGTATTAGATTCCGATGCACCACAGCAGTTTTACTGTATCCCTTGGCTTTCTATTTGACGATGAAACACAGAAATTGCATTGGGGGTGAATACAAAAGGCACAATTCCGAATTAACTATAAGAAAAGTACCTCATCTATGAGTTTGTGCTTTGAGCCTTTCCTGGGAGAGCGGTATAGGTTTCCGATGCACCACTGCAGGTTTACTGTATCCCTTGCATATTCACATTGACGATGAAACAGAGAAATTGCATCGGGATTAAATACAAAAGCCACAATGTGTACTTACATACAAGAGGACTAGCTCTTCTAATACGTTGTGCTTTGAGCATTTACTGGGAGAGCAGTATTAGCTTCCGATGCACCACTGCAGGTTTACCGTATCGCTTGGACGTTCACATTGACGACGAAACACAGAAATTGCGTGGGCATTTAATTAAAAAGCCAAAAGGCCGACGTATATACAAGAGGAGTATCTCTTCTAAGAGTTTGTGCTTTGAGCCTTTCTTGGGAGCGCGGTATTAAACAACGATGCACCTCTATAGGTTTGCTGTATCCCCTTGACCTTCACGTTGACGATGAAACAGCGAAATTGCATCGAGATTGAATTCAAAATACACAATACCGACTTAACTATAAGAAAAGTAACTCATCTATGAGTTTGTGCTTTGAGCCTTTCCTGGGAGAGCAGTATTAGATTCCGATGCACCACAGCACTTTTACTGTATCCATGGCTTTCAAATTGACAATGAAACCCAGAAATCGCATCGGGATTATATACAAAAGGCACAATGCCGTCTTAACATTATGAATAGTAACTCATCTACGAATTTGTGCTTTGAGCCTTTCCTGGGAGAGCAGTATTAGATTCCGATGCACCACAGCAGTTTTACTGTATCCCTTGGCTTTCAAATTGACATTGAAACACAGAAATTGCATCATGATTGAATAAAAAAGGCAGAATGCCGACATGGCTATAAGAAAAGTAACTCATCTATGAGTTTGTGATTTGAGCCTTTCCTGGGAAAACAGTATTAGATTCCGATGCACCGCAGTAGTGTTACTGTATCCCTTGGCTTTCAAATTGACGATGAAACACAGAAATTGCATCGGGATTGAATACAAAGGGCACAATGCTGACTTAACTATATGAATGGTAACTCATTTATGAGTTTGTGCATTGAGCCTTTCCTCGGAAAGCAGTATTAGATTCCGATGCACCACAGCAGTTTTACTGTATCGCTTGGCTTTCAAATTGACGATGAAACACAGAAATTGCATCGGGATTGAATACAAAAGGCACAATGTCAACTTAACTATATGAATAGTAATTCATTTACAATTTTTTGCTTTGAGCCTTTCCTGGGAGAGTAGTATTAGATTCCGATGCACCACAGCAGTTTTACTGTATCCCTTGGCTTTCAAATTGACGATGAAACACATAAATTGCATCGGGATTGAATACAAAAGGCACAATGCCGATTTAACTATAAGAAAAGTAACTCATCTATGAGTTTGTGCATTGGGCCGTTCCTGGGGGAGCAGTATTACATTCCGATGCACCACAGCAGTTTTACTGTATCCCTTGGCTTTCAAATTGACGATGAAACACAGAAATTGCATTGGGATTGAATTCAAAAGGCACAATGCCGACTAAACTATAAAAAAAGTAACTCATCTATGAGTTTGCGTTAGAGCCTTCCCTGAGAAAGCGGTATTAGATACCGATGCACCACACCAGTTTTACTGTATCCCTTGGCTTTCAAATTGACGATGAGACACAGAAATTGCATCAGCATTGAATACAAAAAGCACAATGCCGACTTAACTATAAGAAAAGTACCTCATCTATGAGTTTGTGCTTTGAGGTTTCCTGGGAGAGCAGTATTAGATTCCGATGCACCACAGCAGTTTTACTGTATCCCTCGGTTTTCAAATTGACGATGAAACACGGAAATTACATCGGGATTGAATACAAACGGCACAATGCCGACTTAACTATAAGAAAAGTAACTCATCTATGAGTTTGTGCTTTGAGCCTTTCCTGGAAGAGCAGTATTAGATTCTGAGGCACCACAGCGGTTTTACTGTATCCCTTGGCTTTCAAATTGACGATGAAACACAGAAATTGCATCGGGATTGAATACAAATGGCACAATGCTGACTTAACTATATGAATAGTAACTCATCTATGAGTTTGTGCTTGGAGCAATTCATGGGAGAGCAATATTAGATTCCGATGCACCACAGCAGTTTTACTGTATCCCTTGGCTTTCAAATTGACGATGAAGCACATAAATTGTATCGGGGTTGAATACAAAAGGCACAATGCCGACTTAACTATAAAAGAAGTACCTCATCTATGAGTTTGTGCTTTGAGCCTTTCCTGGGAGAGCAGTATTAGATTCCGAAGCACCACAGCAGTTTTACTGTGTCCCTTGGCTTTCAAATTGGCGATGAAACACAGAAATTGCATCGGAATTGAATACAAAAGGCACAATGCCGACTTAACTGTAAGAAAAGTAACTCATCTATGAGTTTGTGGTTTGAGCTTTCCCTGGGAGAGCAGTATTAGATTCCGATGCACCACACCAGTTTTACTGTATCCCTTGGATTTCAAATTGACGATGAGACACAGAAATTGCATCGGGATTGAATACAGAAAGCACAATGCCGACTTAACTATAAGAAAAGCAACTCATCTATGAGTTTGTGCATTGGGCCTCTCCAGGGGGAACAGTATTAGATTCCGATGCACCACAGCAGTTTTACTGTATCCCTTGGCTTTCTATTTGACGATGAAACACAGAAATTGCATTGGGGGTGAATACAAAAGGCACAATTCCGAATTAACTATAAGAAAAGTACCTCATCTATGAGTTTGTGCTTTGAGCCTTTCCTGGGAGAGCGGTATAGGTTTCCGATGCACCACTGCAGGTTTACTGTATCCCTTGCATATTCACATTGACGATGAAACAGAGAAATTGCATCGGGATTAAATACAAAAGCCACAATGTGTACTTACATACAAGAGGACTAGCTCTTCTAATACGTTGTGCTTTGAGCATTTACTGGGAGAGCAGTATTAGCTTCCGATGCACCACTGCAGGTTTACCGTATCGCTTGGACGTTCACATTGACGACGAAACACAGAAATTGCGTGGGCATTTAATTAAAAAGCCAAAAGGCCGACGTATATACAAGAGGAGTATCTCTTCTAAGAGTTTGTGCTTTGAGCCTTTCTTGGGAGCGCGGTATTAAACAACGATGCACCTCTATAGGTTTGCTGTATCCCCTTGACCTTCACGTTGACGATGAAACAGCGAAATTGCATCGAGATTGAATTCAAAATACACAATACCGACTTAACTATAAGAAAAGTAACTCATCTATGAGTTTGTGCTTTGAGCCTTTCCTGGGAGAGCAGTATTAGATTCCGATGCACCACAGCACTTTTACTGTATCCATGGCTTTCAAATTGACAATGAAACCCAGAAATCGCATCGGGATTATATACAAAAGGCACAATGCCGTCTTAACATTATGAATAGTAACTCATCTACGAATTTGTGCTTTGAGCCTTTCCTGGGAGAGCAGTATTAGATTCCGATGCACCACAGCAGTTTTACTGTATCCCTTGGCTTTCAAATTGACATTGAAACACAGAAATTGCATCATGATTGAATAAAAAAGGCAGAATGCCGACATGGCTATAAGAAAAGTAACTCATCTATGAGTTTGTGATTTGAGCCTTTCCTGGGAAAACAGTATTAGATTCCGATGCACCGCAGTAGTGTTACTGTATCCCTTGGCTTTCAAATTGACGATGAAACACAGAAATTGCATCGGGATTGAATACAAAGGGCACAATGCTGACTTAACTATATGAATGGTAACTCATTTATGAGTTTGTGCATTGAGCCTTTCCTCGGAAAGCAGTATTAGATTCCGATGCACCACAGCAGTTTTACTGTATCGCTTGGCTTTCAAATTGACGATGAAACACAGAAATTGCATCGGGATTGAATACAAAAGGCACAATGTCAACTTAACTATATGAATAGTAATTCATTTACAATTTTTTGCTTTGAGCCTTTCCTGGGAGAGTAGTATTAGATTCCGATGCACCACAGCAGTTTTACTGTATCCCTTGGCTTTCAAATTGACGATGAAACACATAAATTGCATCGGGATTGAATACAAAAGGCACAATGCCGATTTAACTATAAGAAAAGTAACTCATCTATGAGTTTGTGCATTGGGCCGTTCCTGGGGGAGCAGTATTACATTCCGATGCACCACAGCAGTTTTACTGTATCCCTTGGCTTTCAAATTGACGATGAAACACAGAAATTGCATTGGGATTGAATTGAAAAGGCACAATGCCGACTAAACTATAAAAAAAGTAACTCATCTATGAGTTTGCGTTAGAGCCTTCCCTGAGAAAGCGGTATTAGATACCGATGCACCACACCAGTTTTACTGTATCCCTTGGCTTTCAAATTGACGATGAGACACAGAAATTGCATCAGCATTGAATACAAAAAGCACAATGCCGACTTAACTATAAGAAAAGTACCTCATCTATGAGTTTGTGCTTTGAGGTTTCCTGGGAGAGCAGTATTAGATTCCGATGCACCACAGCAGTTTTACTGTATCCCTCGGTTTTCAAATTGACGATGAAACACGGAAATTTCATCGGGATTGAATACAAACGGCACAATGCCGACTTAACTATAAGAAAAGTAACTCATCTATGAGTTTGTGCTTTGAGCCTTTCCTGGAAGAGCAGTATTAGATTCTGAGGCACCACAGCGGTTTTACTGTATACCTTGGCTTTCAAATTGACGATGAAACACAGAAATTGCATCGGGATTGAATACAAATGGCACAATGCTGACTTAACTATATGAATAGTAACTCATCTATGAGTTTGTGCTTGGAGCAATTCATGGGAGAGCAATATTAGATTCCGATGCACCACAGCAGTTTTACTGTATCCGTTGGCTTTCAAATTGACGATGAAGCACATAAATTGTATCGGGGTTGAATACAAAAGGCACAATGCCGACTTAACTATAAAAGAAGTACCTCATCTATGAGTTTGTGCTTTGAGCCTTTCCTGGGAGAGCAGTATTAGATTCCGAAGCACCACAGCAGTTTTACTGTGTCCCTTGGCTTTCAAATTGGCGATGAAACACAGAAATTGCATCGGAATTGAATACAAAAGGCACAATGCCGACTTAACTGTAAGAAAAGTAACTCATCTATGAGTTTGTGGTTTGAGCTTTCCCTGGGAGAGCAGTATTAGATTCCGATGCACCACACCAGTTTTACTGTATCCCTTGGATTTCAAATTGACGATGAGACACAGAAATTGCATCGGGATTGAATACAAAAAGCACAATGCCGACTTAACTATAAGAAAAGCAACTCATCTATGAGTTTGTGCATTGGGCCTCTCCAGGGGGAGCAGTATTAGATTCCGATGCACCACAGCAGTTTTACTGTATCCCTTGGCTTTCTATTTGACGATGAAACACAGAAATTGCATTGGGGGTGAATACAAAAGGCACAATTCCGAATTAACTATAAGAAAAGTACCTCATCTATGAGTTTGTGCTTTGAGCCTTTCCTGGGAGAGCGGTATAGGTTTCCGATGCACAACTGCAGGTTTACTGTATCCCTTGCATATTCACATTGACGATGAAACAGAGAAATTGCATCGGGATTAAATACAAAAGCCACAATGTGTACTTACATACAAGAGGACTAGCTCTTCTAATACGTTGTGCTTTGAGCATTTACTGGGAGAACAGTATTAGCTTCCGATGCACCACTGCAGGTTTACCGTATCGCTTGGACGTTCACATTGACGACGAAACACAGAAATTGCGTGGGCATTTAATTAAAAAGCCAAAAGGCCGACGTATATACAAGAGGAGTATCTCTTTTAAGAGTTTGTGCTTTGAGCCTTTCTTGGGAGCGCGGTATTAAACAACGATGCACCTCTATAGGTTTGCTGTATCCCCTTGACCTTCACTTTGACGATGAAACAGCGAAATTGCATCGAGATTGAATTCAAAATACACAATACCGACTTAACTATAAGAAAAGTAACTCATCTATGAGTTTGTGCTTTGAGCCTTTCCTGGGAGAGCAGTATTAGATTCCGATGCACCACAGCACTTTTACTGTATCCATGGCTTTCAAATTGACAATGAAACCCAGAAATCGCATCGGGATTATATACGAAAGGCACAATGCCGTCTTAACATTATGAATAGTAACTCATCTACGAATTTGTGCTTTGAGCCTTTCCTGGGAGAGCAGTATTAGATTCCGATGCACCACAGCAGTTTTACTGTATCCCTTGGCTTTCAAATTGACGATGAAACACAGAAATTGCATCGGGATTAAATACAAAAGGCACAATGCCGACTTAACTATAAGAAAAGTAACTCACCTATGAGTTTGTGCTTTGAGCCATTTCTGGGAGAGCAGTATTCGGTTCCGATGCAGCACAGCAGTTTTACTGGATCCCTTGGCTTTCAAATAGACGATGAAACACTTAAATTGCATCGGGATTGAATACAAAAGGCACAATGCCGACTTAACGATAAGAAAAGTAACTCATCTATGAGTTTGTGCTTTGAGCCTTTCCTGGGAGAGCAATATTAGATTCCGATGCACCACAGCAGTTTTACTGTATCCCTTAGCTTTCAAATTGACGATGAACCACAGAAATTGCATCGGGATTGAATACAAAAGGCACAATGCCGACTTAACTATAAGAAAAGTACCTCATCTATGAGTTTGTGCTTTGAGCCTTTCCTGGGAGAGCAGTATTAGATTCCGATGCACCACAGCAGTTTTACTGTATCCCTTGGCTTTCAAATTGACATTGAAACACAGAAATTGCATCATGATTGAATAAAAAAGGCAGAATGCCGACATGGCTATAAGAAAAGTAACTCATCTATGAGTTTGTGATTTGAGCCTTTCCTGGGAGAACAGTATTAGATTCCGATGCACCGCAGTAGTGTTACTGTATCCCTTGGCTTTCAAATTGACGATGAAACACAGAAATTGCATCGGGATTGAATACAAAGGGCACAATGCTGACTTAACTATATGAATGGTAACTCATTTATGAGCTTGTGCATTGAGCCTTTCCTGGGAAAGCAGTATTAGATTCCGATGCACCACAGCAGTTTTACTGTATCCGTTGGCTTTCAAATTGACGATGAAACACAGAAATTGCATCGGGATTGAATACAAAAGGCACAATGTCAACTTAACTATATGAATAGTAATTCATTTACAATTTTTTGCTTTGAGCCTTTCCTGGGAGAGTAGTATTAGATTCCGATGCACCACAGCAGTTTTACTGTATCCCTTGGCTTTCAAATTGACGATGAAACACATAAATTGCATCGGGATTGAATACAAAAGGCACAATGCCGATTTAACTATAAGAAAAGTAACTCATCTATGAGTTTGTGCATTGGGCCGTTCCTGGGGGAGCAGTATTACATTCCGATGCACCACAGCAGTTTTACTGTATCCCTTGGCTTTCAAATTGACGATGAAACACAGAAATTGCATTGGGATTGAATTGAAAAGGCACAATGCCGACTAAACTATAAAAAAAGTAACTCATCTATGAGTTTGCGTTAGAGCCTTCCCTGAGAAAGCGGTATTAGATTCCGATGCACCACACCAGTTTTACTGTATCCCTTGGCTTTCAAATTGACGATGAGATACAGAAATTGCATCGGCATTGAATACAAAAAGCACAATGCCGACTTAACTATAAGAAAAGTACCTCATCTATGAGTTTGTGCTTTGAGGTTTCCTGGGAGAGCAGTATTAGATTCCGATGCACCACAGCAGTTATACTGTATCCCTCGGTTTTCAAATTGACGATGAAACACGGAAATTGCATCGGGATTGAATACAAACGGCACAATGCCGACTTAACTATAAGAAAAGTAACTCATCTATGAGTTTGTGCTTTGAGCCTTTCCTGGAAGAGCAGTATTAGATTCTGAGGCACCACAGCGGTTTTACTGTATCCCTTGGCTTTCAATTTGACGATGAAACACAGAAATTGCATCGGGATTGAATACAAATGGCACAATGCTGACTTAACTATATGAATAGTAACTCATCTATGAGTTTGTGTTTTGAGCCATTCATGGGAGAGCAATATTAGATTCCGATGCACCACAGCAGTTTTACTGTATCCCTTGGCTTTCAAATTGACGATGAAGCACATAAATTGTATCGGGGTTGAATACAAAAGGCACAATGCCGACTTAACTATAAAAGAAGTACCTCATCTATGAGTTTGTGCTTTGAGCCTTTCCTGGGAGAGCAGTATTAGATTCCGAAGCACCACAGCAGTTTTACTGTGTCCCTTGGCTTTCAAATTGGCGATGAAACACAGAAATTGCATCGGAATTGAATACAAAAGGCACAATGCCGACTTAACTGTAAGAAAAGTAACTCATCTATGAGTTTGTGGTTTGAGCTTTCCCTGGGAGAGCAGTATTAGATTCCGATGCACCACACCAGTTTTACTGTATCCCTTGGATTTCAAATTGACGAGGAGACACAGAAATTGCATCGGGATTGAATACAAAAAGCACAATGCCGACTTAACTATAAGAAAAGTAACTCATCTATGAGTTTGTGCATTGGGCCTCTCCTGGGGGAGCAGTATTAGATTCCGATGCACCACAGCAGTTTTACTGTATCCCTTGGCTTTCTATTTGACGATGAAACACAGAAATTGCATCGGGGGTGAATACAAAAGGCACAATTCCGAATTAACTATAAGAAAAGTACCTCATCTATGAGTTTGTGCTTTGAGCCTTTCCTGGGAGAGCGGTATAGGTTTCCGATGCACCACTGCAGGTTTACTGTATCCCTTGCATCTTCACATTGACGATGAAAAAGAGAAATTGCATCGGGATTAAATACAAAAGCCACAATGTGTACTTACATACAAGAGGACTAGCTCTTCTAATACGTTGTGCTTTGAGCATTTACTGGGAGAGCAGTATTAGCTTCCGATGCACCACTGCAGGTTTACCGTATCGCTTGGACGTTCACATTGACGACGAAACACAGAAATTGCGTGGGCATATAATTAAAAAGCCAAAAGGCCGACGTATATACAAGAGGAGTATCTCTTCTAAGAGTTTGTGCTTTGAGCCTTTCTTGGGAGCGCGGTATTAAACAATGATGCACCTCTATAGGTTTGCTGTATCCCCTTGACCTTCACTTTGACAATGAAACAGCGAAATTGCATCGAGATTGAATTCAAAATACACAATACCGACTTAACTATAAGAAAAGTAACTCATCTATGAGTTTGTGCTTTGAGCCTTTCCTGGGAGAGCAGTATTAAATTCCGATGCACCACAGCACTTTTACTGTATCCATGGCTTTCAAATTGACAATGAAACCCAGAAATCGCATCGGGATTGAATACAAAAGGCACAATGCCGACTTAACTTTATGAATAGTAACTCATCTACGAATTTGTGCTTTGAGCCTTTCCTGGGAGAGCAGTATTAGATTCCGATGCACCACACCAGTTTTACTGTATCCCTTGGCTTTCAAATTGACGATGAAACACAGAAATTGCATCAAGATTAAATACAAAAGGCACAATGCCGACTTAACTATAAGAAAAGTACCTCATCTATGAGTTTGTGCTTTGAGCCATTCCTGGGAGAGCAGTATTAGATTCCGATGCACCACAGTATTTTTACTGTATCCCTTGGCTTTCAAATTGACGATGAAACACAGAAATTGCATCGGGATTGAATACAAAAGGCACAATGTCAACTTAACTATATGAATAGTAACTCATTTACGAGTTTTTGCTTTGAGCCTTTCCTGGGAGAGTAGTATTAGATTCCGATGCACCACAGTAGTTTTACTGTATCCCTTGGCTTTCAAATTGACGATGAAACACATAAATTGCATCGGGATTGAATACAAATGGCACAATGCCGATTTAACTATAAGAAAAGTAACTCATCTATGAGTTTGTGCATTGGGCCGTTGCTGGGGGAGCAGCATTACATTCCGATGCACCACAGCAGTTTTACTGTATCCCTTGGCTTTCAAATTGACGATGAAACACAGAAATTGCATTGGGATTGAATTCAAAAGGCACAATGCCGACTAAACTATAAAAAAAGTAACTCATCTATGAGTTTGCGTTCGAGACTTCCCTGGGAAAGCGGTATTAGATTCCGATGCACCACACCAGTTTTACTGTATCCGTTGGCTTTCAAATTGACGATGAGACACAGAAATTGCATCGGCATTGAATACAAAAAGCACAATGCCGACTTAACTATAAGAAAAGTACCTCATCTATGAGTTTGTGCTTTGAGCTTTCCTGGGAGAGCAGTATTAGATTCCGATGCACCACAGCAGTTTTACTGTATCCCTCGGTTTTCAAATTGACGATGAAACACGGAAATTGCATCCGGATTGAATACAAACGGCACAATGCCGACTTAACTATAAGAAAAGTAACCCATCTATGAGTTTGTGCTTCGAGCCTCCCCTGGGGGAGCAGTATTAGATTCCGATGTACCACACTAGTTTTTCTGTATTCCTTGGCATTCAAATTGACGATGAGACACAGAAATTGCATCGGGATTGAATACATAAAGCACAATGACGACTTAACTATAAGAAAACTAACTCATCTATGAGTTTGTGCATTGAGCCTTTCCTGGGTGAGCAGTGTTAGATTCCGATGCACCACGACAGTTTTACCGTATCCCTTAGCTTTCAAAGTGACGATGAAACACAGAAATTGCATCGGTATTGATTACAAAAGGCACAATGCCGACTTAAATATAAGAAAAGTAACTCATCTATGAGTTTGTGCATTGAGACTTTCCTGGGAGATCAGTATTAGTTTCCGATGCACCACTGCCGGTTTACTGTATCCCTTGGACCTTCACATTGATGATGAGACACTAATTGCGTTGGGAATGAGTATATAAAGCACAATGCTGACTTATATACCAGAGGAGGAACACTTCTAAGAGTTTGTGCATTGAGCCTTTGCTGGGAGACCAGTATTAGATTCCGATGCACCACTGCAGGTTTACTGTATCCCTTGGTCCTTCACATTGACGACGAAACACAGAAATTGCACGGGCATTTAATTAAAAAGCCACACGACCGACTTATATACAAGAGGAGTATCTCTTCTAAGAGTTTGTGCTTTGAGCCTTTCTTGGGAGCGCGGTATTAAACAACGATGCACCTCTATAGGTTTGCTGTATCCCCTTGACCTTCACTTTGACGATGAAACACCGAAATTGCATCGGGATTGAATACAAAAGGCACACTGCCGACTTAACTATAAGAAAAGTACCTCATCTAAGAGTTTGTGCTTTGAGCCTTTCCTGGGAGAGCAGTATTAGATTCCGATGCACCACAGCAGTTTTTACTGTATCCCTTGGGTTTCAAATTGACATTGAAACACAGAAATTGCATCATGATTGAATAAAAAAGGCAGAATGCCGACATGGCTATAAGAAAAGTAACTCATCTATGAGTTTGTGATTTGAGCCTTTCCTGGGAGAAGAGTATTAGATTCCGATGCACCGCAGTAGTGTTACTGTATCCCTTGGCTTTCAAATTGACGATGAAACACAGAAATTGCATCGGGATTGAATACTAAAGGCACAATGCCGACTTAACTATAGGAATAGTAACTCGTCTACGAGTTTTTGCTTTGTGCCTTTCCTGGGAGAGTAGTATTAGATTCCGATGCACCACAGCAGTTTTACTGTATCCCTTGGCTTTCAAATTGAAGATGAAACACAGAAATTGCATCGGGATTGAATACAATAGGCACAATGCCGACTTAACTATAAGAAAAGTACCTCATCTATGAGTTTTATTCTTTGAGCCTTTCCTGGGAGAGCAGTATTAGATTCCGATGCACCACAGCAGTATTACTGTAACCCTTGGCTTTCAAATTGACGATGAAACACAGAAATTGCATCGGGGTGAATACAAAAGGCACATTGCCGACTTAACTATAAGAAACGTAACTCATCTATGAGTTTGAGATTTGAGCCTTTCCTGGGAGAGCAGTATTAAATTCCGATGCACCGCAGCAGTTTTACTTTATCCCCTGGCTTTCAAATTGACGATGAAACACAGAAATTGCATCGGGATTGAATGCAAAAGGCACAATGCCGACTTAACCATAAGATAAGTAACTCATCTATGAGTTTGTGCTTTGATCCTCTCCTGGGAGAGCAGTAATAGATTCCGATGCACCGCAGCAGTTTTACTGTATCCCTTGGCTTTCAAATTGACGATGTAATACAGAAATTGCATCGGGATTGAATACAAATGGCACAATGCCGACTTAACTATAAGATAAGTAATTCATCTATGAGTTTGTGCTTTGAGGCTTTCCTGGGAGAGCAGTATTAGATTCCGATGCACCGTAGCAGTTTTACTGTATCCCTTGGCTTTCAAATTGACGATGAAACACAGAAATTGCATCGGGATTGAATACAAAGGGCACAATGACGTCTAAACTATAACAAAAGTACCTCATCTATGAGTTTGTGCTTGGAGCCTTTCCTGGGAGAGCAGTATTAGATTCCGATGCACCACAGCAGTTTTACTGTATCCCTTGGCTTTCAAATTGACGATGAAACACAGAAATTGCATCGGGATTGAATACGAAAGGCACATTGCCGACTTAACTATAAGAAAAGTAACTCATCTATGAGTTTGAGATTTGAGCCTTTCCTGGGAGAGCAGTATTAAATTCCGATGCACCGCAGCAGTTTTACTGTATCCACGGGCTCTCAAATTGACGATGAAACACAGAAATTGCATCGGGACTGAATGCAAAAGGCACAATGCCGACTTAACTATAAGAAAAGTAACTCATCTATGAGTTTGTGCTTTGAGCCTTTCCTGGGAGAGCAGTATTACATTCCGATGCACCACAGCAGTTTTACTGTATCGCTTGGCTTTCAAATTGACGATGAAACACAGAAATTGCATCCGGATTGAATACCAAAGGCACAATGCCGACTTAACTATAGGAATAGTAACTCGTCTACGAGTTTTTGCTTTGAGCCTTTCCTGGGAGAGTAGTATTAGATTCCGATGTACCACAGCAGTTTTACTGTATCCCTTGGCTTTCAAATTGACGATGAAACACAGAAATTGCATCGGGATTAAATACAAAAGGCACAATGCCGACTTAACTATAAGAAAAGTAACTCACCTATGAGTTTGTGCTTTGAGCCTTTTCTGGGAGAGCAGTATTCGGTTCCGATGCAGCACAGCAGTTTTACTGGATCCCTTGGCTTTCAAATAGACGATGAAACACAGAAATTGCATCGGGATTGAATACAAAAGGCACAATGCCGACTTAACGATAAGAAAAGTAACTCATCTATGAGTTTGTGCTTTGAGCCTTTCCTGGGAGAGCAATATTAGATTCCGATGCACCACAGCAGTTTTACTGTATCCCTTAGCTTTCAAATTGACGATGAACCACAGAAATTGCATCGGGATTGAATACAAAAGGCACAATGCCGACTTAACTATAAGAAAAGTACCTCATCTATGAGTTTGTGCTTTGAGCCTTTCCTGGGAGAGCAGTATTAGATTCCGATGCACCACACCAGTTTTACTGTATCCCTTGGCTTTCAAATTGACATTGAAACACAGAAATTGCATCATGATTGAATAAAAAAGGCAGAATGCCGACATCGCTATAAGAAAAGTAACTCATCTATGAGTTTGTGATTTGAGCCTTTCCTGGGAAAACAGTATTAGATTCCGATGCACCGCAGTATTTTTACTGTATCCCTTGGCTTTCAAATTGACGATGAAACACAGAAATTGCATCGGGATTGAATACAAAAGGCACAATGTCAACTTAACTATATGGATAGTAACTCATTTACGAGTTTTTGCTTTGAGCCTTTCCTGGGAGAGTAGTATTAGATTCCGATGCACCACAGTAGTTTTACTGTATCCCTTGGCTTTCAAATTGACGATGAAACACATAAATTGCATCGGGATTGAATACAAAAGGCACAATGCCGATTTAACTATAAGAAAAGTAACTCATCTATGAGTTTGTGCATTGGGCCGTTGCTGGGGGAGCAGCATTACATTCCGATGCACCACAGCAGTTTTACTGTATCCCTTGGCTTTCAAATTGACGATGAAACACAGAAATTGCATTGGGATTGAATTCAAAAGGCACAATGCCGACTAAACTATAAAAAAAGTAACTCATCTATGAGTTTGCGATCGAGCCTTCCCTGGGAAAGCGGTATTAGATTCCGATGCACCACACCAGTTTTACTGTATCCGTTGGCTTTCAAATTGACGATGAGACACAGAAATTGCATCGGCATTGAATACAAAAAGCACAATGCCGACTTAACTATAAGAAAAGTACCTCATCTATGAGTTTGTGCTTTGAGCTTTCCTGGGAGAGCAGTATTAGATTCCGATGCACCACAGCAGTTTTACTGTATCCCTCGGTTTTCAAATTGACGATGAAACACGGAAATTGCATCGGGATTGAATACAAACGGCACAATGCCGACTTAACTATAAGAAAAGTAACCCATCTATGAGTTTGTGCTTCGAGCCTCCCCTGGGGGAGCAGTATTAGATTCCGATGTACCACACTAGTTTTTCTGTATTCCTTGGCATTCAAATTGACGATGAGACACAGAAATTGCATCGGGATTGAATACAGAAAGCACAATGACGACTTAACTATAAGAAAACTAACTCATCTATGAGTTTGTGCATTGAGCCTTTCCTGGGTGAGCAGTGTTAGATTCCGATGCACCACGACAATTTTACCGTACCCCTTAGCTTTCAAAGTGACGATGAAACACAGAAATTGCATCGGTATTGATTACAAAAGGCACAATGCCGACTTAAATATAAGAAACGTAACTCATCTATGAGTTTGTGCATTGAGACTTTCCTGGGAGATCAGTATTAGTTTCCGATGCACCACTGCAGGTTTACTGTATCCCTTGGACCTTCACATTGATGATGAGACACTAATTGCGTTGGGAATGAGTATATAAAGCACAATGCTGACTTATATACCAGAGGAGGAACACTTCTAAGAGTTTGTGCTTTGAGCCTTTGCTGGGAGACCAGTATTAGATTCCGATGCACCACTGCAGGTTTACTGTATCCCTTGGACCTTCACATTGACGACGAAACACAGAAATTGCATGGGCATTTAATTAAAAAGCCACACGGCCGACTTATATACAAGAGGAGTATCTCTTCTAAGAGTTTGTGCTTTGAGCCTTTCTTGGGAGCGCGGTATTAAACAACGATGCACCTCTATAGGTTTGCTGTATCCCCTTGACCTTCACTTTGACGATGAAACACCGAAATTGCATCGGGATTGAATACAAAAGGCACACTGCCGACTTAACTATAAGAAAAGTACCTCATCTATGAGTTTGTGCTTTAAGCCTTTCCTGGGAGAGCAGTATTAGATTCCGATGCACCACAGCAGTTTTACTGTATCCCTTGGCTTTCAAATTGACATTGAAACACAGAAATTGCATCATGATTGAATAAAAAAGGCAGAATGCCGACATGGCTATAAGAAAAGTAACTCATCTATGAGTTTATGATTTGAGCCTTTCCTGGGAGAAGAGTATTAGATTCCGATGCACCGCAGTAGTGTTACTGTATCCCTTGGCTTTCAAATTGACGATGAAACACAGAAATTGCATCGGGATTGAATACTAAAGGCACAATGCCGACTTAACTATAGGAATAGTAACTCGTCTACGAGTTTTTGCTTTGAGCCTTTCCTGGGAGAGTAGTATTAGATTCCGATGCACCACAGCAGTTTTACTGTATCCCTTGGCTTTCAAATTGAAGATGAAACACAGAAATTGCATCGGGATTGAATACAATAGGCACAATGAAGACTTAACTATAAGAAAAGTACCTCATCTATGAGTTTGTTCTTTGAGCCTTTCCTGGGAGAGCAGTATTAGATTCCGATGCACCACAGCAGTATTACTGTAACCCTTGGCTTTCAAATTGACGATGAAACACAGAAATTGCATCGGGGTGAATACAAAAGGCACATTGCCGACTTAACTATAAGAAACGTAACTCATCTATGAGTTTGAGATTTGAGCCTTTCCTGGGAGAGCAGTATTAAATTCCGATGCACCGCAGCAGTTTTACTGTATCCCTTGGCTTTCAAATTGACGATGAAACACAGAAATTGCATCGGGATTGAATACAAAGGGCACATTGACGTCTAAACTATAACAAAAGTACCTCATCTATGAGTTTGTGCTTGGAGCCTTTCCTGGGAGAGCAGTATTAGATTCCGATGCACCACAGCAGTTTTACTGTATCCCTTGGCTTTCAAATTGACGATGAAACACAGAAATTGCATCGGGATTGAATACGAAAGGCACATTGCCGACTTAACTATAAGAAAAGTAACTCATCTATGAGTTTGAGATTTGAGCCTTTCCTGGGAGAACAGTATTAAATTCCGATGCACCGCAGCAGTTTTACTGTATCCACGGGCTCTCAAATTGACGATGAAACACAGAAATTGCATCGGGACTGAATGCAAAAGGCACAATGCCGACTTAACTATAAGAAAAGTAACTCATCTATGAGTTTGTGCTTTGAGCCTTTCCTGGGAGAGCAGTATTACATTCCGATGCACCACAGCAGTTTTACTGTATCGCTTGGCTTTCAAATTGACGATGAAACACAGAAATTGCATCCGGATTGAATACCAAAGGCACAATGCCGACTTAACTATAGGTATAGTAACTCGTCTACGAGTTTTTGCTTTGAGCCTTTCCTGGGAGAGTAGTATTAGATTCCGATGTACCACAGCAGTTTTACTGTATCCCTTGGCTTTCAAATTGACGATGAAACACAGAAATTGCATCGGGATTGAATCCAAATGGCACAATGCCGACTTAACTATAAGATAAGTAATTCATCTATGAGTTTGTGCTTTGAGGCTTTCCTGGGTGAGCAGTGTTAGATTCCGATGCACCACGACAATTTTACCGTACCCCTTAGCTTTCAAAGTGACGATGAAACACAGAAATTGCATCGGTATTGATTACAAAAGGCACAATGCCGACTTAAATATAAGAAAAGTAACTCATCTATGAGTTTGTGCATTGAGACTTTCCTGGGAGATCAGTATTAGTTTCCGATGCACCACTGCAGGTTTACTGTATCCCTTGGACCTTCACATTGATGATGAGACACTAATTGCGTTGGGAATGAGTATATAAAGCACAATGCTGACTTATATACCAGAGGAGGAACACTTCTAAGAGTTTGTGCTTTGAGCCTTTGCTGGGAGACCAGTATTAGATTCCGATGCACCACTGCAGGTTTATTGTATCCCTTGGACCTACACATTGACGACGAAACACAGAAATTGCATGGGCATTTAATTAAAAAGCCACACGGCCGACTTATATACAAGAGGAGTATCTCTTCTAAGAGTTTGTGCTTTGAGCCTTTCTTGGGAGCGCGGTATTAAACAACGATGCACCTCTATAGGTTTGCTGTATCCCCTTGACCTTCACTTTGACGATGAAACACAGAAATTGCATCGGGATTGAATACTAAAGGCACAATGCCGACTTAACTATAGGAATAGTAACTCGTCTACGAGTTTTTGCTTTGAGCCTTTCCTGGGAGAGTAGTATTAGATTCCGATGCACCACAGCAGTTTTACTGTATCCCTTGGCTTTCAAATTGAAGATGTAACACAGAAATTGCATCGGGATTGAATACAATAGGCACAATGCCGACTTAACTATAAGAAAAGTACCTCATCTATGAGTTTGTTCTTTGAGCCTTTCCTGGGAGAGCAGTAATAGATTCCGATGCACCGCAGCAGTTTTACTGTATCCCTTGGCTTTCAAATTGACGATGTAATACAGAAATTGCATCGGGATTGAATACAAATGGCACAATGCCGACTTAACTATAAGATAAGTAATTCATCTATGAGTTTGTGCTTTGAGCCTTTCCTGGGAGAGCAGTATTAGATTCCGATGCACCGCTGCAGTTTTACTGTATCCCTTGGCTTTCAAATTGACGATGAAACACAGAAATTGCATCGGGATTGAATACAAAGGGCACAATGACGTCTAAACTATAACAAAAGTACCTCATCTATGAGTTTGTGCTTGGAGCCTTTCCTGGGAGAGCAGTATTAGATTCCGATGCACCACAGCAGTTTTACTGTATCCCTTGGCTTTCAAATTGACGATGAAACACAGAAATTGCATCGGGATTGAATACGAAAGGCACATTGCCGACTTAACTATAAGAAAAGTAACTCATCTATGAGTTTGAGATTTGAGCCTTTCCTGGGAGAACAGTATTAAATTCCGATGCACCGCAGCAGTTTTACTGTATCCACGGGCTCTCAAATTGACGATGAAACACAGAAATTGCATCGGGACTGAATGCAAAAGGCACAATGCCGACTTAACTATAAGAAAAGTAACTCATCTATGAGTTTGTGCTTTGAGCCTTTCCTGGGAGAGCAGTATTACATTCCGATGCACCACAGCAGTTTTACTGTATCGCTTGGCTTTCAAATTGACGATGAAACACAGAAATTGCATCCGGATTGAATACCAAAGGCACAATGCCGACTTAACTATAGGTATAGTAACTCGTCTACGAGTTTTTGCTTTGAGCCTTTCCTGGGAGAGTAGTATTAGATTCCGATGTACCACAGCAGTTTTACTGTATCCCTTGGCTTTCAAATTGACGATGAAACACAGAAATTGCATCGGGATTGAATACAATAGGCACAATGCCGACTTAACTATAAGAAAAGTACCTCATCTACGAGTTTGTTCTTTGAGCCTTTCCTGGAAGAGCAGTATTAGATTCCGATGCACCACAGCAGTTTTACTGTAACCGTTGGCTTTCAAATTGACGATGAAACACATAAATTGCATCGGGATTGAATACAAAAGGCACATTGCCGACTTAACTATAAGAAAAGTACCTCATCTATGAGTTTGTGCTTTGAGCTTTCCTGGGAGAGCAGTATTAGATTCCGATGCACCACAGCAGTTTTACTGTATCCCTCGGTTTTCAAATTGACGATGAAACACGGAAATTGCATCGGGATTGAATACAAACGGCACAATGCCGACTTAACTATAAGAAAAGTAACCCATCTATGAGTTTGTGCTTCGAGCCTCCCCTGGGGAAGCAGTATTAGATTCCGATGTACCACACTAGTTTTTCTGTATTCCTTGGCATTCAAATTGACGATGAGACACAGAAATTGCATCGGGAATGAATACAGAAAGCACAATGACGACTTAACTATAAGAAAACTAACTCATCTATGAGTTTGTGCATTGAGCCTTTCCTGCGTGAGCAGTGTTAGATTCCGATGCACCACGACAGTTTTACCGTACCCCTTAGCTTTCAAAGTGACGATGAAACACAGAAATTGCATCGGTATTGATTACAAAAGGCACAATGCCGACTTAAATATAAGAAAAGTAACTCATCTATGAGTTTGTGCATTGAGACTTTCCTGGGAGATCAGTATTAGTTTCCGATGCACCACTGCAGGTTTACTGTATCCCTTGGACCTTCACATTGATGATGAGACACTAATTGCGTTGGGAATGAGTATATAAAGCACAATGCTGACTTATATACCAGAGAAGGACCACTTCTAAGAGTTTGTGCTTTGAGCCTTTGCTGGGAGACCAGTATTAGATTCCGATGCACCACTGGAGGTTTACTGTATCCCTTGGACCTTCACATTGACGACGAAACACAGAAATTGCATGGGCATTTAATTAAAAAGCCACACGGCCGACTTATATACAAGAGGAGTATCTCTTCTAAGAGTTTGTGCTTTGAGCCTTTCTTGGGAGCGCGGTATTAAACAACGATGCACCTCTATAGGTTTGCTGTATCCCCTTGACCTTCACTTTGACGATGAAACACCGAAATTGCATCGGGATTGAATACAAAAGGCACACTGCCGACTTAACTATAAGAAAAGTACCTCATCTATGAGTTTGTGCTTTGAGCCTTTCCTGGGAGAGCAGTATTAGATTCCGATGCACCACAGCAGTTTTACTGTATCCCTTGGCTTTCAAATTGACATTGAAACACAGAAATTGCATCATGATTGAATAAAAAAGGCAGAATGCCGACATGGCTATAAGAAAAGTAAATCATCTATGAGTTTGTGATTTGAGCCTTTCCTGGGAGAAGAGTATTAGATTCCGATGCACCGCAGTAGTGTTACTGTATCCCTTGGCTTTCAAATTGACGATGAAACACAGAAATTGCATCGGGATTGAATACTAAAGGCACAATGCCGACTTAACTATAGGAATAGTAACTCGTCTACGAGTTTTTGCTTTGAGCCTTTCCTGGGAGAGTAGTATTAGATTCCGATGCACCACAGCAGTTTTACTGTATCCCTTGGCTTTCAAATTGAAGATGAAACACAGAAATTGCATCGGGATTGAATACAATAGGCACAATGCCGACTTAACTATAAGAAAGTACCTCATCTATGAGTTTGTTCTTTGAGCCTTTCCTGGGAGAGCAGTATTAGATTCCGATGCACTACAGCAGTATTACTGTAACCCTTGGCTTTCAAATTGACGATGAAACACAGAAATTGCATCGGGGTGAATACAAAAGGCACATTGCCGACTTAACTATAAGAAACGTAACTCATCTATGAGTTTGAGATATGAGCCTTTCCTGGGAGAGCAGTATTAAATTCCGATGCACCGCAGCAGTTTTACTTTATCCCCTGGCTTTCAAATTGACGATAAAACACAGAAATTGCATCGGGATTGAATACGAAAGGCACAATGCCGACTTAACGATAAGAAAAGTAACTCATCTATGAGTTTGTGCTTTGAGCCTTTCCTGGGAGAGCAATATTAGATTCCGATGCACCACAGCAGTTTTACTGTATCCCTTAGCTTTCAAATTGACGATGAACCACAGAAATTGCATCGGGATTGAATACAAAAGGCACAATGCCGACTTAACTATAAGAAAAGTACCTCATCTATGAGTTTGTGCTTTGAGCCTTTCCTGGGAGAGCAGTATTAGATTCCGATGCACCACAGCAGTTTTACTGTATCCCTTGGCTTTCAAATTGACATTGAAACACAGAAATTGCATCATGATTGAATAAAAAAGGCAGAATGCCGACATCGCTATAAGAAAAGTAACTCATCTATGAGTTTGTGATTTGAGCCTTTCCTGGGAAAACAGTATTAGATTCCGATGCACCGCAGTATTTTTACTGTATCCCTTGGCTTTCAAATTGACGATGAAACACAGAAATTGCATCGGGATTGAATACAAAAGGCACAATGTCAACTTAACTATATGGATAGTAACTCATTTTTGAGTTTTTGCTTTGAGCCTTTCCTGGGAGAGTAGTATTAGATTCCGATGCACCACAGTAGTTTTACTGTATCCCTTGGCTTTCAAATTGACGATGAAACACATAAATTGCATCGGGATTGAATACAAAAGGCACAATGCCGATTTAACTATAAGAAAAGTAACTCATCTATGAGTTTGTGCATTGGGCCGTTGCTGGGGGAGCAGCATTACATTCCGATGCACCACAGCAGTTTTACTGTATCCCTTGGCTTTCAAATTGACGATGAAACACAGAAATTGCATTGGGATTGAATTCAAAAGGCACAATGCCGACTAAACTATAAAAAAAGTAACTCATCTATGAGTTTGCGATCGAGCCTTCCCTGGGAAAGCGGTATTAGATTCCGATGCACCACACCAGTTTTACTGTATCCGTTGGCTTTCAAATTGACGATGAGACACAGAAATTGCATCGGCATTGAATACAAAAAGCACAATGCCGACTTAACTATAAGAAAAGTACCTCATCTATGAGTTTGTGCTTTGAGCTTTCCTGGGAGAGCAGTATTAGATTCCGATGCACCACAGCAGTTTTACTGTATCCCTCGGTTTTCAAATTGACGATGAAACACGGAAATTGCATCGGGATTGAATACAAACGGCACAATGCCGACTTAACTATAAGAAAAGTAACCCATCTATGAGTTTGTGCTTCGAGCCTCCCCTGGGGGAGCAGTATTAGATTCCGATGTACCACACTAGTTTTTCTGTATTCCTTGGCATTCAAATTGACGATGAGACACAGAAATTGCATCGGGATTGAATACAGAAAGCACAATGACGACTTAACTATAAGAAAACTAACTCATCTATGAGTTTGTGCATTGAGCCTTTCCTGGGTGAGCAGTGTTAGATTCCGATGCACCACGACAATTTTACCGTACCCCTTAGCTTTCAAAGTGACGATGAAACACAGAAATTGCATCGGTATTGATTACAAAAGGCACAATGCCGACTTAAATATAAGAAACGTAACTCATCTATGAGTTTGTGCATTGAGACTTTCCTGGGAGATCAGTATTAGTTTCCGATGCACCACTGCAGGTTTACTGTATCCCTTGGACCTTCACATTGATGATGAGACACTAATTGCGTTGGGAATGAGTATATAAAGCACAATGCTGACTTATATACCAGAGGAGGAACACTTCTAAGAGTTTGTGCTTTGAGCCTTTGCTGGGAGACCAGTATTAGATTCCGATGCACCACTGCAGGTTTACTGTATCCCTTGGACCTTCACATTGACGACGAAACACAGAAATTGCATGGGCATTTAATTAAAAAGCCACACGGCCGACTTATATACAAGAGGAGTATCTCTTCTAAGAGTTTGTGCTTTGAGCCTTTCTTGGGAGCGCGGTATTAAACAACGATGCACCTCTATAGGTTTGCTGTATCCCCTTGACCTTCACTTTGACGATGAAACACCGAAATTGCATCGGGATTGAATACAAAAGGCACACTGCCGACTTAACTATAAGAAAAGTACCTCATCTATGAGTTTGTGCTTTAAGCCTTTCCTGGGAGAGCAGTATTAGATTCCGATGCACCACAGCAGTTTTACTGTATCCCTTGGCTTTCAAATTGACATTGAAACACAGAAATTGCATCATGATTGAATAAAAAAGGCAGAATGCCGACATGGCTATAAGAAAAGTAACTCATCTATGAGTTTATGATTTGAGCCTTTCCTGGGAGAAGAGTATTAGATTCCGATGCACCGCAGTAGTGTTACTGTATCCCTTGGCTTTCAAATTGACGATGAAACACAGAAATTGCATCGGGATTGAATACTAAAGGCACAATGCCGACTTAACTATAGGAATAGTAACTCGTCTACGAGTTTTTGCTTTGAGCCTTTCCTGGGAGAGTAGTATTAGATTCCGATGCACCACAGCAGTTTTACTGTATCCCTTGGCTTTCAAATTGAAGATGAAACACAGAAATTGCATCGGGATTGAATACAATAGGCACAATGCCGACTTAACTATAAGAAAAGTACCTCATCTATGAGTTTGTTCTTTGAGCCTTTCCTGGGAGAGCAGTATTAGATTCCGATGCACCACAGCAGTATTACTGTAACCCTTGGCTTTCAAATTGACGATGAAACACAGAAATTGCATCGGGGTGAATACAAAAGGCACATTGCCGACTTAACTATAAGAAACGTAACTCATCTATGAGTTTGAGATTTGAGCCTTTCCTGGGAGAGCAGTATTAAATTCCGATGCACCGCAGCAGTTTTACTGTATCCCTTGGCTTTCAAATTGACGATGAAACACAGAAATTGCATCGGGATTGAATACAAAGGGCACATTGACGTCTAAACTATAACAAAAGTACCTCATCTATGAGTTTGTGCTTGGAGCCTTTCCTGGGAGAGCAGTATTAGATTCCGATGCACCACAGCAGTTTTACTGTATCCCTTGGCTTTCAAATTGACGATGAAACACAGAAATTGCATCGGGATTGAATACGAAAGGCACATTGCCGACTTAACTATAAGAAAAGTAACTCATCTATGAGTTTGAGATTTGAGCCTTTCCTGGGAGAACAGTATTAAATTCCGATGCACCGCAGCAGTTTTACTGTATCCACGGGCTCTCAAATTGACGATGAAACACAGAAATTGCATCGGGACTGAATGCAAAAGGCACAATGCCGACTTAACTATAAGAAAAGTAACTCATCTATGAGTTTGTGCTTTGAGCCTTTCCTGGGAGAGCAGTATTACATTCCGATGCACCACAGCAGTTTTACTGTATCGCTTGGCTTTCAAATTGACGATGAAACACAGAAATTGCATCCGGATTGAATACCAAAGGCACAATGCCGACTTAACTATAGGTATAGTAACTCGTCTACGAGTTTTTGCTTTGAGCCTTTCCTGGGAGAGTAGTATTAGATTCCGATGTACCACAGCAGTTTTACTGTATCCCTTGGCTTTCAAATTGACGATGAAACACAGAAATTGCATCGGGATTGAATCCAAATGGCACAATGCCGACTTAACTATAAGATAAGTAATTCATCTATGAGTTTGTGCTTTGAGGCTTTCCTGGGTGAGCAGTGTTAGATTCCGATGCACCACGACAATTTTACCGTACCCCTTAGCTTTCAAAGTGACGATGAAACACAGAAATTGCATCGGTATTGATTACAAAAGGCACAATGCCGACTTAAATATAAGAAAAGTAACTCATCTATGAGTTTGTGCATTGAGACTTTCCTGGGAGATCAGTATTAGTTTCCGATGCACCACTGCAGGTTTACTGTATCCCTTGGACCTTCACATTGATGATGAGACACTAATTGCGTTGGGAATGAGTATATAAAGCACAATGCTGACTTATATACCAGAGGAGGAACACTTCTAAGAGTTTGTGCTTTGAGCCTTTGCTGGGAGACCAGTATTAGATTCCGATGCACCACTGCAGGTTTATTGTATCCCTTGGACCTACACATTGACGACGAAACACAGAAATTGCATGGGCATTTAATTAAAAAGCCACACGGCCGACTTATATACAAGAGGAGTATCTCTTCTAAGAGTTTGTGCTTTGAGCCTTTCTTGGGAGCGCGGTATTAAACAACGATGCACCTCTATAGGTTTGCTGTATCCCCTTGACCTTCACTTTGACGATGAAACACAGAAATTGCATCGGGATTGAATACTAAAGGCACAATGCCGACTTAACTATAGGAATAGTAACTCGTCTACGAGTTTTTGCTTTGAGCCTTTCCTGGGAGAGTAGTATTAGATTCCGATGCACCACAGCAGTTTTACTGTATCCCTTGGCTTTCAAATTGAAGATGTAACACAGAAATTGCATCGGGATTGAATACAATAGGCACAATGCCGACTTAACTATAAGAAAAGTACCTCATCTATGAGTTTGTTCTTTGAGCCTTTCCTGGGAGAGCAGTAATAGATTCCGATGCACCGCAGCAGTTTTACTGTATCCCTTGGCTTTCAAATTGACGATGTAATACAGAAATTGCATCGGGATTGAATACAAATGGCACAATGCCGACTTAACTATAAGATAAGTAATTCATCTATGAGTTTGTGCTTTGAGCCTTTCCTGGGAGAGCAGTATTAGATTCCGATGCAGCGCTGCAGTTTTACTGTATCCCTTGGCTTTCAAATTGACGATGAAACACAGAAATTGCATCGGGATTGAATACAAAGGGCACAATGACGTCTAAACTATAACAAAAGTACCTCATCTATGAGTTTGTGCTTGGAGCCTTTCCTGGGAGAGCAGTATTAGATTCCGATGCACCACAGCAGTTTTACTGTATCCCTTGGCTTTCAAATTGACGATGAAACACAGAAATTGCATCGGGATTGAATACGAAAGGCACATTGCCGACTTAACTATAAGAAAAGTAACTCATCTATGAGTTTGAGATTTGAGCCTTTCCTGGGAGAACAGTATTAAATTCCGATGCACCGCAGCAGTTTTACTGTATCCACGGGCTCTCAAATTGACGATGAAACACAGAAATTGCATCGGGACTGAATGCAAAAGGCACAATGCCGACTTAACTATAAGAAAAGTAACTCATCTATGAGTTTGTGCTTTGAGCCTTTCCTGGGAGAGCAGTATTACATTCCGATGCACCACAGCAGTTTTACTGTATCGCTTGGCTTTCAAATTGACGATGAAACACAGAAATTGCATCCGGATTGAATACCAAAGGCACAATGCCGACTTAACTATAGGTATAGTAACTCGTCTACGAGTTTTTGCTTTGAGCCTTTCCTGGGAGAGTAGTATTAGATTCCGATGTACCACAGCAGTTTTACTGTATCCCTTGGCTTTCAAATTGACGATGAAACACAGAAATTGCATCGGGATTGAATACAATAGGCACAATGCCGACTTAACTATAAGAAAAGTACCTCATCTACGAGTTTGTTCTTTGAGCCTTTCCTGGAAGAGCAGTATTAGATTCCGATGCACCACAGCAGTTTTACTGTAACCGTTGGCTTTCAAATTGACGATGAAACACATAAATTGCATCGGGATTGAATACAAAAGGCACATTGCCGACTTAACTATAAGAAAAGTACCTCATCTATGAGTTTGTGCTTTGAGCTTTCCTGGGAGAGCAGTATTAGATTCCGATGCACCACAGCAGTTTTACTGTATCCCTCGGTTTTCAAATTGACGATGAAACACGGAAATTGCATCGGGATTGAATACAAACGGCACAATGCCGACTTAACTATAAGAAAAGTAACCCATCTATGAGTTTGTGCTTCGAGCCTCCCCTGGGGAAGCAGTATTAGATTCCGATGTACCACACTAGTTTTTCTGTATTCCTTGGCATTCAAATTGACGATGAGACACAGAAATTGCATCGGGAATGAATACAGAAAGCACAATGACGACTTAACTATAAGAAAACTAACTCATCTATGAGTTTGTGCATTGAGCCTTTCCTGGGTGAGCAGTGTTAGATTCCGATGCACCACGACAGTTTTACCGTACCCCTTAGCTTTCAAAGTGACGATGAAACACAGAAATTGCATCGGTATTGATTACAAAAGGCACAATGCCGACTTAAATATAAGAAAAGTAACTCATCTATGAGTTTGTGCATTGAGACTTTCCTGGGAGATCAGTATTAGTTTCCGATGCACCACTGCAGGTTTACTGTATCCCTTGGACCTTCACATTGATGATGAGACACTAATTGCGTTGGGAATGAGTATATAAAGCACAATGCTGACTTATATACCAGAGAAGGACCACTTCTAAGAGTTTGTGCTTTGAGCCTTTGCTGGGAGACCAGTATTAGATTCCGATGCACCACTGGAGGTTTACTGTATCCCTTGGACCTTCACATTGACGACGAAACACAGAAATTGCATGGGCATTTAATTAAAAAGCCACACGGCCGACTTATATACAAGAGGAGTATCTCTTCTAAGAGTTTGTGCTTTGAGCCTTTCTTGGGAGCGCGGTATTAAACAACGATGCACCTCTATAGGTTTGCTGTATCCCCTTGACCTTCACTTTGACGATGAAACACCGAAATTGCATCGGGATTGAATACAAAAGGCACACTGCCGACTTAACTATAAGAAAAGTACCTCATCTATGAGTTTGTGCTTTAAGCCTTTCCTGGGAGAGCAGTATTAGATTCCGATGCACCACAGCAGTTTTACTGTATCCCTTGGCTTTCAAATTGACATTGAAACACAGAAATTGCATCATGATTGAATAAAAAAGGCAGAATGCCGACATGGCTATAAGAAAAGTAAATCATCTATGAGTTTGTGATTTGAGCCTTTCCTGGGAGAAGAGTATTAGATTCCGATGCACCGCAGTAGTGTTACTGTATCCCTTGGCTTTCAAATTGACGATGAAACACAGAAATTGCATCGGGATTGAATACTAAAGGCACAATGCCGACTTAACTATAGGAATAGTAACTCGTCTACGAGTTTTTGCTTTGAGCCTTTCCTGGGAGAGTAGTATTAGATTCCGATGCACCACAGCAGTTTTACTGTATCCCTTGGCTTTCAAATTGAAGATGAAACACAGAAATTGCATCGGGATTGAATACAATAGGCACAATGCCGACTTAACTATAAGAAAGTACCTCATCTATGAGTTTGTTCTTTGAGCCTTTCCTGGGAGAGCAGTATTAGATTCCGATGCACTACAGCAGTATTACTGTAACCCTTGGCTTTCAAATTGACGATGAAACACAGAAATTGCATCGGGGTGAATACAAAAGGCACATTGCCGACTTAACTATAAGAAACGTAACTCATCTATGAGTTTGAGATATGAGCCTTTCCTGGGAGAGCAGTATTAAATTCCGATGCACCGCAGCAGTTTTACTTTATCCCCTGGCTTTCAAATTGACGATAAAACACAGAAATTGCATCGGGATTGAATGCAAAAGGCACAATGCCGACTTAACCATAAGATAAGTAACTCATCTATGAGTTTGTGCTTTGATCCTTTCCTGGGAGAGCAGTAATAGATTCCGATGCACCGCAGCAGTTTTACTGTATCCCTTGGCTTTCAAATTGACGATGTAATACAGAAATTGCATCGGGATTGAATACAAATGGCACAATGCCGACTTAACTATAAGATAAGTAATTCATCTATGAGTTTGTGCTTTGAGGCTTTCATGGGAGAGCAGTATTAGATTCCGACGCACCGCAGCAGTTTTACTGTATCCCTTGGCTTTCTAATTGACTATGAAACACAGATATTGCATCGGGATTGAATACAAAGATCACAATGACGTCTAAACTATAACAAAAGTACCTCATCTATGAGTTTGTGCTTGGAGCCTTTCCTGGGAGAGCAGTATTAGATTCCGATGCACCACAGCAGTTTTACTGTATCCCTTGGCTTTCAAATTGACGATGAAACACAGAAATTGCATCGGGATTGAATACGAAAGGCACATTGCCGACTTAACTATAAGAAAAGTAACTCATCTATGAGTTTGAGATTTGAGCCTTTCCTGGGAGAACAGTATTAAATTCCGATGCACCGCAGCAGTTTTACTGTATCCACGGGCTCTCAAATTGACGATGAAACACAGAAATTGCATCGGGACTGAATGCAAAAGGCACAATGCCGACTTAACTATAAGAAAAGTAACTCATCTATGAGTTTGTGCTTTGAGCCTTTCCTGGGAGAGCAGTATTACATTCCGATGCACCACAGCAGTTTTACTGTATCGCTTGGCTTTCAAATTGACGATGAAACACAGAAATTGCATCCGGATTGAATACCAAAGGCACAATGCCGACTTAACTATAGGAATAGTAACTCGTCTACTAGTTTTTGCTTTGAGCCTTTCCTGGGAGAGTAGTATTAGATTCCGATGTACCACAGCAGTTTTACTGTATCCCTTGGCGTTCAAATTGACGATGAAACACAGAAATTGCATCGGGATTGAATACAATAGGCACAATGCCGACTTAACTATAAGAAAAGTACCTCATCTACAGGTTTGTTCTTTGAGCCTTTCCTGGAAGAGCAGTATTAGATTCCGATGCACCACAGCAGTTTTACTGTAACCGTTGGCTTTCAAATTGACGATGAAACACATAAATTGCATCGGGATTGAATACAAAAGGCACATTGCCGACTTAACTATAAGAAAAGTAACTCATCTATGAGTTTGAGATTTGAGCCGTTCCTGGGAGAGCAGTATTAAATTCCGATGCACCGCAGCAGTTTTACTTTATCCCCCGGCTTTCAAATTGACGATGAAACACAGAAATTGCATCGGCATTGAATGCAAAAGGCACAATGCCGACTTAACCATAAGATAAGTAAATCATCTATGAGTTTGTGCTTTGAACCTTTCCTGGGAGAGCAGTAATAGATTCCGATGCACCGCAGCAGTTTTACTATATCCCTTGGCTTTCAAATTGACGATGTAACACAGAAATTGCATCGGGATTGAATACAAATGGCACAATGCCGACTTAACTATAAGATAAGTAATTCATCTATGAGTTTGTGCTTTGAGGCTTTCCTGGGAGAGCAGTATTAGATTCCGATGCACCGCAGCAGTTTTACTGTATCCCCTGGCTTTCAAATTGACGATGAAACACAGAAATTGCATCGGGATTGAATACAAAGGGCACAATGCCGTCTTAACTATAACAAAAGTACCTCATCTATGAGTTTAGGCTTTGAGCCTTTCCTGGGAGCTGAGTATTAGATTCCGATGCACCACAGCAGCTTTACTGTATCCCTTGGCTTTCAAATTGACGATGAAACACAGAAATTGCATCGGGATTGAATACGAAAGGCACATTGCCGACTTAACTATAAGAAAAGTAACTCACCTATGTGTTTGAGATTTGAGCCATACCTGGGTGAGCAGTATTTAATTCCGATGAACCGCAGCAGTTTTACTGTATCCCCTGGCTTTCAAATTGACGATGAAACAGAGAAATTGCATCGGGACTGAATGCAAAAGGCACAATGCCGACTTAACCATAAGATAAGAACTCATCTATGAGTTTGTGCTTTGAACCCTTCCTGGGAGAGCAGCATTAGATTCCGATGCACCGCAGCAGTTTTACTGTATCCCTTGGCTTTCAAATTGACGATGTAACACAGAAATTGCATCGGGATTGAATACAAAAGGCACAATGCCGACTTAACTATAAGAAAAGTAACTCATCTATGAGTTTGTGCTTTGAGCCATTCCTGGGAGAGCAGTATTAGATTCAGATGCACCACAGCAGTTTTACTGTATCCCATGGCTTTCAAATTGACGATGAAGCACAGAAATTGCATCGGGATTGAATGCAAAAGGCACAATAACAACTTAACTATATGAATAGTAACTCATCTATGAGTTTTTGCTTTGAGCCTTTCCTGGGAGAGTAGTATTAGATTCAGATGCACCACAGCAGTTTTACTGTATCCCTTGGCTTTCAAATTGACGATGAAACACAGAAATTGCATCGGGATTGAATACAAAAAGCACAATGCCGAATTAACTATAAGAAAAGTAATTCATCTATGAGTTTGTTCTTTGAGCCTCGCCTGGGGAAGCAGTATTAATTTCCGATGCACCACTGCAGGTTTACTGTATCCCTTGGACCTTCACATTGACGATGAAACACAGAATTTGCATCGGGAATAAATACAAAAGGCACAATGCCGACTTACATACAAGAGGGGTAGCTCTTCTAATACGTTGTGCTTTGAGCATTTCCTGGGAGAACAGTGTTAGATTCCGATGCACCACTGCAGGTTTACTGTATCCCTTGGACCTTCACATTGATGACGAAACACAGAAATTGCATGGGCATTTATTTAAAAAACCAAAAGGCCGACTTATATACAAGAGGAGTATCTCTTCTAAGAGTTTGTGCTTTGAGCCTTTCTTGGGAGCGCGGTATTAAACAACGATGCACCTCTATCGGTTTGCTGTATCCCCTTGACATTCACTTTGACGATGAAACTCCGAAATTGCATCGGGATTGAATACAAAAGGCACACTGCCGACTTAACTATAAGAAAAGTACCTCATCTATGAGTTTGTGCTTTGAGCCTTTCCTGGGAGAGCAGTATTACATTCCGATGCACCACAGCAGTTTCACTGTATCCCTTGGCTTTCAAATTGACATTGAAACACAGAAATTGCATCATGATTGAATAAAAAAGGCAGAATGCCGACATGGCTATAAGAAAAGTAACTCATCTATGAGTTTGTGATTTGAGCCTTTCCTGGGAGAAGAGTATTAGATTCAGATGCACCGCAGTAGTGTTACTGTATCCCCTGGCTTTCAAATTGACGATGAAACACAGAAATTGCATCGGGATTGAATACAAAGGGCACAATGCCGACTTAACTATAAGAAAAGTAACTCATCTATGAGTTTGTGCTTTGAGCCTTTCCTGGGAGAGCACGATTAGATTCCGATGCACCACACCAGTTTTACTGTATCGCTTGCTTTTCAAATTGACGATGAAACACAGAAATTGCATCGGGATTGAATACAATAGGCACAATGCCGACTTAACTATAAGAAAAGTACCTCATCTATGAGTTTGTTCTTTGAGCCTTTCCTGGGAGAGCAGTATTAGATTCCGATGCACCACAGCAGTATTACTGTAACCCTTGGCTTTCAAATTGACGATGAAACACAGAAATTGCATCGGGGTGAATACAAAAGGCACATTGCCGACTTAACTATAAGAAACGTAACTCATCTATGAGTTTGAGATTTGAGCCTTTCCTGGGAGAGCAGTATTAAATTCCGATGCACCGCAGCAGTTTTACTTTATCCCCTGGCTTTCAAATTGACGATGAAACACAGAAATTGCATCGGGATTGAATGCAAAAGGCACAATGCCGACTTAACCATAAGATAAGTAACTCATCTATGAGTTTGTGCTTTGATCCTTTCCTGGGAGAGCAGTAATAGATTCCGATGCACCGCAGCAGTTTTACTGTATCCCTTGGCTTTCAAATTGACGATGTAATACAGAAATTGCATCGGGATTGAATACAAATGGCACAATGCCGACTTAACTATAAGATAAGTAATTCATCTATGAGTTTGTGCTTTGAGGCTTTCCTGGGAGAGCAGTATTAGATTCCGATGCACTACAGCAGTTTTACTGTATCCCTTGGCTTTCAAATTGACGATGAAACACAGAAATTGCATCGGGATTGAATTCAAAGGGGACAATGCCGTCTTAACTATAAGAAAAGTACCTCATCTATGAGTTTGTGCTTTGAGCCTTTCCTGGGGAGCAGTATTAAATTCTGAGGCACCACAGCGGTTTTACTGTATCCCTTGGCTTTCAAATTGACGATGAAACACAGAAATTGCATCGGGATTGAATACAAAAAGAACAATGCCGAATTAACTATAAGAAAAGTAACTCATCTATGAGTTTGTACATTGGGCCTCTCCTGGGGGAGCAGTATTAGATTCCGATGCACCACAGCAGTTTTACTGTATCCCTTGGCTTTCAAATTGGCGATGAAACACAGAAATTGCATCGGAATTGAATACAAAAGGCACAATACCCACTTAACTGTCAGAAAAGTAACTCATCTATGAGTTTCTGGTTTGAGCCTTCCCTGGGAGAGCAGTATTAGATTCCGATGCACCACACCAGTTTTACTGTATCCCTTAGCTTTCAAATTGACGATGAACCACAGAAATTGCATCGGGATTGAATACAAAAGGCACAATGCTGACTTAACTATATGAATGGTAACTCATTTATGAGTTTGTGCATTGATCCTTTCCTGGGAAAGCAGTATTAGATTCCGATGCACCACAGCAGTTTTACTGTATCCCTTGGCCTTCAAATTGACGATGAAACACAGTAATTGCATCGGGATTGAATACAAAAGGCACAATGCCGACTTAACTATAAGAAAAGTAACTCATCTATGAGTTTGTGATTTGAGCCTTTCCTGGGAGAGAAGTATTAATTTCCGATGCACCACTGCAGGTTTACTATATCCCTTGGACTTTCACATTGATGATGAAACACTAATTACGTCGGGAATGAGTATATAAAGCACAATGCTGACTTATATACCAGAGGAGGAACACTTCTAAGAGTTTGTGCTTTGAGCCATTGCTGGGAGACCAGTATGAGATTCCGATGCACCACTGCAGGTTTACTATATCCCTTGGACCTTCACATTGACGATGAAACACAGAAATTGCATCGGGAATAAATACAAAAGGCACAATGCCGACATACATACAAGAGGAGTAGCTCTTCTAATAAGTTATGCTTTGAGCATTTCCTGGGAGACCAGTATTAGATTCCGATGCACCACTGCAGGTTTACTGTATCCCTTCTACCATCACATTGACGACGAAACAAAGAAATTGCATGGGCATTTAATTAAAAAGCCACAAGGCCGACTTACATACAAGAGGAGTATCTCTTCTAAGAGCTTGTGCTTTGAGCCTTTCTTGGGACCGCGGTATTAAACAACGATGCACCTCTATAGGTTTGCTGTATCCCCTTGAGCTTCACATTGACGATAAAACACCGAAATTGCATCGGGATTGAATACAAAAGGCACAATGCCGACTTAACTATAAGAAAAGTACCTCATCTATGAGTTTGTTCTTTGAGCCTTTCCTGGGAGAGCAGTATTAGATTCCGATGCACCACAGCAGTTTTACTGTATCCCTTGGCTTTCAAATTGAAGATGAACCACCGAAATTGCATAGGGATTTAATACAAAAGGCACAATGCCGACTGAACTATATGAAAAGTAACTCAACTATGAGTTTGTGCTTTTTGTCTTTCCTGGGAGAGCAGTATTAGGATCCGATGCACTACAGCAGTTTTACTGTATCCCTTGGCTTTCAAATTGACGATGAAACACAGAAATTGCATCGGGATTGAATACAAAGGGGACAATGCCGTCTTAACTATAAGAAAAGTATCTCATCTATGAGTTTGTGCTTTGAGCCTTTCCTGGGAGAGCAGTATTAGATTCTGAGGCACCACAGCGGTTTTACTGTATCCCTTGGCTTTCAAATTGACGATGAAACACAGAAATTGCATCGGGATTGAATACAAAAGGCACAATGTCAACTTAACTATATGAATAGTAACTCATTTACGAATTTTTGCTTTGAGCCTTTCGTGGGAGAGTAGTATTAGATTCCGATGCACCACAGCAGTTTTACTGTATCCCTTGGCTTTCAAATTGACGATGAAACACAGAAATTGCATTGGGATTGAATTCAAAAGCCACATTGCCGACTAAACTATAAAAAAAGTAACTCATCTATGAGTTTGCGTTCGAGCCTTCCCTGGGAAAGCGGTATTAGATTCCGATGCACCACACCAGTTTTACTGTATCCCTTGGCTTTCAAATTGACGATGAGACACAGAAATTGCATCGGGATTGAATACAAAAAGCACAATTCCGACTTAACTATAAGAAAAGTACCTCATCTATGAGTTTGTGCTTTGAGCTTTCCTGGGAGAGCAGTATTAGATTCCGATGCACCACAGCAGTTTTACTGTATCCCTTGGTTTTCAAATTGACGATGAAACACGGAAATTGCATCGGGATTGAATACAAAGGGCACAATGACGTCTAAACTATAACAAAAGTACCTCATCTATGAGTTTGTGCTTGGAGCCTTTCCTGGGAGAGCAGTATTAGATTCCGATGCACCACAGCAGTTTTACTGTATCCCTTGGCTTTCAAATTGACGATGAAACACAGAAATTGCATTGGGATTGAATACGAAAGGCACATTTCCGACTTAACTATAAGAAAAGTAACTCATCTATGAGTTTGAGGTTTGAGCCTTTCCTGGGAGAGCAGTATTAAATTCCGATGCACCGCAGCAGTTTTACTGTATCCACGGGCTCACAAATTGACGATGAAACACAGAAATTGCATCGGGACTGAATGCAAAAGGCACAATGCCGACTTAACTATAAGAAAAGTAACTAATCTATGAGTTTGTGCTTTGAGCCTATCCTGGGAGAGCAGTATTACATTCCGATGCACCACAGCAGTTTTACTGTAACCGTTGGCTTTCAAATTGACGATGAAACACATAAATTGCATCGGGATTTAATACAAAAGGCACATTGCCGACTTAACTATAAGAAAAGTAACTCATCTATGAGTTTGAGATTTGAGCCTTTCCTGGGCGAGCAGTATTAAATTCCGATGCACCGCAGCAGTTTTACTTTATCCCCTGGCTTTCAAATTGACGATGAAACACAGAAATTGCATCGGGAATAAATACAAAAGGCACAATGCCGACTTACATACAAGAGGAGTAGCTCTTCTAATACGTTGTGCTTTGAGCATTTCCTGGGAGAACAGTGTTAGATTCCAATGCACCACTGCAGGTTTACTGTATCCCTTGGACCTTCACATTGATGACGAAACACAGAAATTGCATGGGCATTTATTTAAAAAACCAAAAGGCCGACTTATATACAAGAGGAGTATCTCTTCTAAGAGTTTGTGCTTTGAGCCTTTCTTGGGAGCGCGGTATTAAACAACGATGCACCTCTATAGGTTTGCTGTATCCCTTGACCTTCAGTTTGACAATGAAACACCGAAATTGCATCGGGAATGAATACAAAAGGCACAATGCCGACTTAACTATAAGAAAAGTAACTCATCTATGAGTTTGTGCTTTGTGCCTTTCCTGGGAGAGCACTATTTGGTTCCGATGCACTACAGCAGTTTTACTGTATCCCTTGGCTTTCAAATTGTCGATGAAACACAGAAATTGCATCGGGATTGAATACCAAAGGCACAATGCCGACTTAACTATAAGAAAAGTAACTCATCTATGAGTTTGTGATTTGAGCCTTTCCTGGGAGAGCAGTATTAGATTCTGAGGCACCACAGCGGTTTTACTGTATCCCTTGGCTTCCAAATTGACGATGAAACACAGAAATTGCATCGGGATTGAATACAAATGGCACAATGTCGACTTACCAATATGAATAGTAACTCATCTATGAGTTTGTGCTTTGAGCCATTCATGGAAGAGCAATATTAGATTCCGATGCACCACAGCAGTTTTACTGTATCCCTTGGCTTTCAAATTGACGATGAAGCACATAAATTGTATCGGGGTTGAATACAAAAGGCACAATGCCGACTTAACTATAAAAAAAGTACCTCATCTATGAGTTTGTGCTTTGAGCCTTTCCTGGGAGAGCAGTATTAGATTCCGATGCACCACACCAGTTTTACTGTATCCCTTGGATTTCAAATTGACGATGAGACACAGAAATTGCATCGGGATTGAATACAAAAAGCACAATGCCGACTTAACTATAAGAAAATTAACTCATCTATGAGTTTGTACATTGGGCCTCTCCTGGGGGAGCAGTATTAGGTTCCGATGCACCACAGCAGTTTTACTGTATCCCTTGGCTTTCAAATTGGCGATGAAACACAGAAATTGCATCGGAATTGAATACAAAAGGCACAATGCCGACTTAACTGTAAGAAAAGTAACTCATCTATGAGTTTGTGGTTTGAGCCTTCCCTGGGAGAGCAGTATTAGATTCCGATGCACCACACCAGTTTTACTGTATCCCTTAGCTTTCAAATTGACGATGAACCACAGAAATTGCATCGGGATTGAATACAAAAGGCACAATGCTGACTTAACTATATGAATGGTAACTCATTTATGAGTTTGTGCATTGAGCCTTTCCTGGGAAAGCAGTATTAGATTCCGATGCACCACAGCAGTTTTACTGTATCCCTTGGCTTTCAAATTGACGATGAAACACAGAAATTGCATCGGGATTGAATACAAAAGGCACAATGCCGACTTAACTATAAGAAAAGTAACTCATCTATGAGATTGTGATTTGAGCCTTTCCTGGGAGAGAAGTATTAATTTCCGATGCACCACTGCAGGTTTACTATATCCCTTGGATTTTCACATTGATGATGAAACACTAATTACGTCAGGAATGAGTATATAAAGCACAATGCTGACTTATATACCAGGGGAGGAACACTTCAAGAGTTTGTGCTTTGAGCCTTTGCTGGGAGACCAGTATTGGATTCCGATGCACCACTGCAGGTTTACTCTATCCCTTGGACCTTCACATTGACGATGAAACACAGAAATTGCATCGGGAATAAATACAAAAGGCACAATGCCGACATACATACAAGAGGAGTAGCTCTTCTAATAAGTTATGCTTTGAGCATTTCCTGGGAGACCAGTATTAGATTCCGATGCACCACTGCAGGTTTACTGTATCCCTTCTACCATCACATTGACGACGAAACAAATAAATTGCATGGCCATTTAATTAAAAAGCCACAAGGCCGACTTACATACAAGAGGAGTATCTCTTCTAAGAGCTTGTGCTTTGAGCCTTTCTTGGGAGCGCGGTATTAAACAACGATGCACCTCTATAGGTTTGCTGTATCCCCTTGAGCTTCACATTGACGATAAAACACCGAAATTGCATCGGGATTGAATACAAAAGGCACAATGCCGACTTAACTATAAGAAAAGTACCTCATCTATGAGTTTGTTCTTTGAGCCTTTCCTGGGAGAGCAGTATAGATTCCGATGCACCACAGCAGTTTTACTGTATCCCTTGGCTTTCAAATTGAAGATGAACCACCAAAGTTGCATAGGGATTTAATACAAAAGGCACAATGCCGACTGAACTATATGAAAAGTAACTCAACTATGAGTTTGTGCTTTTTGTCTTTCCTGGGAGAGCAGTATTAGGATCCGATGCACTACAGCAGTTTTACTGTATCCCTTGGCTTTCAAATTGACGATGAAACACAGAAATTGCATCGGGATTGAATTCAAAGGGGACAATGCCGTCTTAACTATAAGAAAAGTACCTCATCTATGAGTTTGTGCTTTGAGCCTTTCCTGGGGAGCAGTATTAAATTCTGAGGCACCACAGCGGTTTTACTGTATCCCTTGGCTTTCAAATTGACGATGAAACACAGAAATTGCATCGGGATTGAATACAAAAAGAACAATGCCGAATTAACTATAAGAAAAGTAACTCATCTATGAGTTTGTACATTGGGCCTCTCCTGGGGGAGCAGTATTAGATTCCGATGCACCACAGCAGTTTTACTGTATCCCTTGGCTTTCAAATTGGCGATGAAACACAGAAATTGCATCGGAATTGAATACAAAAGGCACAATACCCACTTAACTGTCAGAAAAGTAACTCATCTATGAGTTTCTGGTTTGAGCCTTCCCTGGGAGAGCAGTATTAGATTCCGATGCACCACACCAGTTTTACTGTATCCCTTAGCTTTCAAATTGACGATGAACCACAGAAATTGCATCGGGATTGAATACAAAAGGCACAATGCTGACTTAACTATATGAATGGTAACTCATTTATGAGTTTGTGCATTGATCCTTTCCTGGGAAAGCAGTATTAGATTCCGATGCACCACAGCAGTTTTACTGTATCCCTTGGCCTTCAAATTGACGATGAAACACAGTAATTGCATCGGGATTGAATACAAAAGGCACAATGCCGACTTAACTATAAGAAAAGTAACTCATCTATGAGTTTGTGATTTGAGCCTTTCCTGGGAGAGAAGTATTAATTTCCGATGCACCACTGCAGGTTTACTATATCCCTTGGACTTTCACATTGATGATGAAACACTAATTACGTCGGGAATGAGTATATAAAGCACAATGCTGACTTATATACCAGAGGAGGAACACTTCTAAGAGTTTGTGCTTTGAGCCATTGCTGGGAGACCAGTATGAGATTCCGATGCACCACTGCAGGTTTACTATATCCCTTGGACCTTCACATTGACGATGAAACACAGAAATTGCATCGGGAATAAATACAAAAGGCACAATGCCGACATACATACAAGAGGAGTAGCTCTTCTAATAAGTTATGCTTTGAGCATTTCCTGGGAGACCAGTATTAGATTCCGATGCACCACTGCAGGTTTACTGTATCCCTTCTACCATCACATTGACGACGAAACAAAGAAATTGCATGGGCATTTAATTAAAAAGCCACAAGGCCGACTTACATACAAGAGGAGTATCTCTTCTAAGAGCTTGTGCTTTGAGCCTTTCTTGGGACCGCGGTATTAAACAACGATGCACCTCTATAGGTTTGCTGTATCCCCTTGAGCTTCACATTGACGATAAAACACCGAAATTGCATCGGGATTGAATACAAAAGGCACAATGCCGACTTAACTATAAGAAAAGTACCTCATCTATGAGTTTGTTCTTTGAGCCTTTCCTGGGAGAGCAGTATTAGATTCCGATGCACCACAGCAGTTTTACTGTATCCCTTGGCTTTCAAATTGAAGATGAACCACCGAAATTGCATAGGGATTTAATACAAAAGGCACAATGCCGACTGAACTATATGAAAAGTAACTCAACTATGAGTTTGTGCTTTTTGTCTTTCCTGGGAGAGCAGTATTAGGATCCGATGCACTACAGCAGTTTTACTGTATCCCTTGGCTTTCAAATTGACGATGAAACACAGAAATTGCATCGGGATTGAATACAAAGGGGACAATGCCGTCTTAACTATAAGAAAAGTAACTCATCTATGAGTTTGTGCTTTGAGCCTTTCCTGGGAGAGCAGTATTAGATTCTGAGGCACCACAGCGGTTTTACTGTATCCCTTGGCTTTCAAATTGACGATGAAACACAGAAATTGCATCGGGATTGAATACAAAAGGCACAATGTCAACTTAACTATATGAATAGTAACTCATTTACGAATTTTTGCTTTGAGCCTTTCCTGGGAGAGTAGTATTAGATTCCGATGCACCACAGCAGTTTTACTGTATCCCTTGGCTTTCAAATTGACGATGAAACACAGAAATTGCATTGGGATTGAATTCAAAAGCCACATTGCCGACTAAACTATAAAAAAAGTAACTCATCTATGAGTTTGCGTTCGAGCCTTCCCTGGGAAAGCGGTATTAGATTCCGATGCACCACACCAGTTTTACTGTATCCCTTGGCTTTCAAATTGACGATGAGACACAGAAATTGCATCGGGATTGAATACAAAAAGCACAATTCCGACTTAACTATAAGAAAAGTACCTCATCTATGAGTTTGTGCTTTGAGCTTTCCTGGGAGAGCAGTATTAGATTCCGATGCACCACAGCAGTTTTACTGTATCCCTCGGTTTTCAAATTGACGATGAAACACGGAAATTGCATCGGGATTGAATACAAATGGCACAATGCCGACTTAACTATAAGAAAAGTAACCCATCTATGAGTTTGTGCTTAGAGCCTCCCCTGGGGGAGCAGTATTAGATTCCGATGTACCACACTAGTTTTTCTGTATTCCTTGGCATTCAAATTGACGATGAGACACAGAAATTGCATCGGGATTGAATACAGAAAGCACAATGACGACTTAACTATAAGAAAAGTAACTCATCTATGAGTTTGTGCATTGAGCCTTTCCTGGGTGAGCAGTGTTAGATTCCGATGCACCACGACAGTTTTACCGTATCCCTTGGCTTTCAAAGTGACGATGAAACACAGAAATTGCATCGGTATTGATTACAAAAGGCACAATGCCGACTTAAATATAAGAAAAGTAACTCATCTATGAGTTTGTGCATTGAGACTTTCCTGGGAGATCAGTATTAGTTTCCGATGCACCACTGCAGGTTTACTGTATCCCTTGGACCTTCACATTGATGATGAGACACTAATTGCGTCGGGAAAGAGTATATAAAGCACAATGCTGACTTATATACCAGAGGAGGAACACTTCTAAGAGTTTGTGCTTTGAGCCTTTGCTGGGAGACCAGTATTAGATTCCGATGCACCACTGCAGGTTTACTGGATCCCTTGGACCTTCACATTGACGACGAAACACAGAAATTGCATGGGCATTTAATTAAAAAGCCACACGGCCGACTTATATACAAGAGGAGTATCTCTTCTAAGAGTTTGTGCTTTGAGCCTTGCTTGGGAGCGCGGTATTAAACAACGATGCACCTCTATAGGTTTGCTGTATCCCCTTGACCTTCACTTTGACGATGAAACTCCGAAATTGCATCGGGATTGAATACAAAAGGCACACTGCCGACTTAACTATAAGAAAAGTACCTCATCTATGAGTTTGTGCTTTGAGCCTTTCCTGGGAGAGCAGTATTACATTCCGATGCACCACACCAGATTTACTGTATCGCTTGTTTTTCAAATTGACGATGAAACACAGAAATTGCATCGGGATTGAATACAATAGGCACAATGCCGACTTAACTATAAGAAAAGTTCCTCATCTATGAGTTTGTTCTTTGAGCCTTTCCTGGGACAGCAGTATTAGATTCCGATGCACCACAGCAGTATTACTGTAACCCTTGGCTTTCAAATTGACGATGAAACACAGAAATTGCATCGGGGTGAATACAAAAGGCACATTGCCGACTTAACTATAAGAAACGTAACTCATCTATGAGTTTGAGATTTGAGCCTTTCCTGGGAGAGCAGTATTAAATTCCGATGCACCGCAGCAGTTTTACTTTATCCCCTGGCTTTCAAATTGACGATGTAATACAGAAATTGCATCGGGATTGAATACAAATGGCACAATGCCGACTTAACTATAAGATAAGTAATTCATCTATGAGTTTGTGCTTTGAGGCTTTCCTGGGAGAGCAGTATTAGATTCCGATACACCGCAGCAGTTTTACTGTATCCCTTGGCTTTCAAATTGACGATGAAACACAGAAATTGCATCGGGATTGAATACAAAGGGCACAATGACGTCTAAACTATAACAAAAGTACCTCATCTATGAGTTTGTGCTTGGAGCCTTTCCTGGGAGAGCAGTATTAGATTCCGATGCACCACAGCAGTTTTACTGTATCCCTTGGCTTTCAAATTGACGATGAAACACAGAAATTGCATCGGGATTGAATACGAAAGGCACATTGCCGACTTAACTATAAGAAAAGTAACTCATCCATGAGTTTGAGATTTGAGCCTTTCCTGGGAGAGCAGTATTAAATTCCGATGCACCGCAGCAGTTTTACTGTATCCACGGGCTCACAAATTGACGATGAAACACAGAAATTGCATCGGGACTGAATGCAAGAGGCACAATGCCGACTTAACTATAAGAAAAGTAACTCATCTATGAGTTTGTGCTTTGAGCCTTTCCTGGGAGAGCAGTATTACATTCCGATGCACCACAGCAGTTTTACTGTATCGCTTGGCTTTCAAATTGACGATGAAACACAGAAATTGCATCGGGATTGAATACCAAAGGCACAATGCCGACTTAACTATAGGAATAGTAACTCGTCTACGAGTTTTTGCTTTGAGCCTTTCCTGGGAGAGTAGTATTAGATTCCGATGTACCACAGCAGTTTTACTGTATCCCTTGGCTTTCAAATTGACGATGAAACACAGAAATTGCATCGGGATTGAATACAATATGCACAATGCCGACTTAACTATAAGAAAAGTACCTCATCTACGAGTTTGTTCTTTGAGCCTTTCCTGGGAGAGCAGTATTAGATTCCGATGCACCACAGCAGTTTTACTGTAACCGTTGGCTTTCAAATTGACGATGAAACACATAAATTGCATCGGGATTGAAAACAAAAGGCACATTGCCGACTTAACTATAAGAAAAGTAACTAATCTATGAGTTTGAGATTTGAGCCTTTCCTGGGAGAGCAGTATTAAATTCCAATGCACCGCAACAGTTTTACTTCATTCCCTGGCTTTCAAATTGACGATGAAACACAGAAATTGCATCGGCATTGAATGCAAAAGGCACAATGCCAACTTAACCATTAGATAAGTAAATCAACTATGAGTTTGTGCTTTGAGGCTTTCCTGGGAGAGCAGTATTAGATTCCGATGCACCGTAGCAGTTTTACTGTATGCCTTGGCTTTCAAATTGACGATGAAACACAGAAATTGCATCGGGATTGAATACAAAGGGTACAATGCCGTCTTAACTATAACAAAAGTACCTCATCTATGAGTTTAGGCTTTAAGCCTTTCCTGGGAGCTCAGTATTAGATTCCGATGCACCACAGCAGCTTTACTGTATCCCTTGGCTTTCAAATTGACGATGAAACACAGAAATCACATAGGGATTGAATACGAAAGGCACATTGCCGACTTAACTATAAGAAAAGTAACTCATCTATGAGTTTGAGATTTGAGCCATTCCTGGGAGAGCAGTATTAAATTCCGATGCACCGCAGCAGTTTTACTGTATCCCCTGGCTTTCAAATTGACGATGAAACACAGAAATTGCATCGGGACTGAATGCAAAAGGCACAATGCCGACTTAACAATAAGATAAGAACTCATCTATGAGTTTGTGCTTTGAACCCTTCCTGGGAGAGCAGCATTAGATTCCGATGCACCGCAGCAGTTTTACTGTATCCCTTGGCTTTCAAATTGACGACGTAACACAGAAATTGCATCGGGATTGAATACAATGGGCACAATGCCGACTTAACTATATGGATAGTAACTCATCTACGAGTTTTTGCTTTGATCCTTTCCTGGGAGAGTAGTATTAGATCAGATGCACCACAGCAGTTTTACTGTATCCCTTGGATTTCAAATTGACGATGAAACACAGAAATTGCATCAGGATTGAATACAAAAAGCACAATGCCGACTTAACTATAAGAAAAGTAACTCATCTATGAGTTTGTTCTTTGAGCCTCGCCTGGGGAAGCAGTATTAATTTCCGATGCACCACTGCAGGTTTACTGTATCCCTTGGACCTTCACATTGACGATGAAACACAGAATTTGCATCGGGAATAAATACAAAAGGCACAATGCCGACTTACATACAAGAGGAGTAGCTCTTCTAATACGTTGTGCTTTGAGCATTTCCTGGGAGAACAGTGTTAGATTCCAATGCACCACTGCAGGTTTACTGTATCCCTTGGACCTTCACATTGATGACGAAACACAGAAATTGCATGGGCATTTATTTAAAAAACCAAAAGGCCGACTTATATACAAGAGGAGTATCTCTTCTAAGAGTTTGTGCTTTGAGCCTTTCTTGGGAGCGCGGTATTAAACAACGATGCACCTCTATAGGTTTGCTGTACCCCTTGACCTTCAGTTTGACAATGAAACACCGAAATTGCATCGGGAATGAATACAAAAGGCACAATGCCGACTTAACTATAAGAAAAGTAACTCATCTATGAGTTTGTGCTTTGTGCCTTTCCTGGGAGAGCAGTATTTGGTTCCGATGCACTACAGCAGTTTTACTGTATCCCTTGGCTTTCAAATTGTCGATGAAACACAGAAATTGCATCGGGATTGAATACCAAAGGCACAATGCCGACTTAACTATAAGAAAAGTAACTCATCTATGAGTTTGTGATTTGAGCCTTTCCTGGGAGAGCAGTATTAGATTCTGAGGCACCACAGCGGTTTTACTGTATCCCTTGGCTTCCAAATTGACGATGAAACACAGAAATTGCATCGGGATTGAATACAAATGGCACAATGCCGACTTAACTATATGAAAAGTAACTCAACTATGAGTTTGTGCTTTTTGTCTTTCCTGGGAGAGCAGTATTAGGATTCGATGCACTACAGCAGTTTTACTGTATCCCTTGGCTTTCAAATTGACGATGAAGCACATAAATTGTATCGGGGTTGAATACAAAAGGCACAATGCCGACTTAACTATAAGAAAAGTACCTCATCTATGAGTTTGTTCTTTGAGCCTTTCCTGGGAGAGCAGTATAGATTCCGATGCACCACAGCAGTTTTACTGTATCCCTTGGCTTTCAAATTGAAGATGAACCACCGAAATTGCATAGGGATTTAATACAAAAGGCACAATGCCGACTGAACTATATGAAAAGTAACTCAACTATGAGTTTGTGCTTTTTGTCTTTCCTGGGAGAGCAGTATTAGGATTCGATGCACTACAGCAGTTTTACTGTATCCCTTGGCTTTCAAATTGACGATGAAACACAGAAATTGCATCGGGATTGAATTCAAAGGGGACAATGCCGTCTTAACTATAAGAAAAGTACCTCATCTATGAGTTTGTGCTTTGAGCCTTTCCTGGGAGAGCAGTATTAAATTCTGAGGCACCACAGCGGTTTTACTTTATCCCTTGGCTTTCAAATTGACGATGAAACACAGAAATTGCATCGGGATTGAATACAAAAAGCACAATGCCGAATTAACTATAAGAAAAGTAACTCATCTATGAGTTTGTACATTGGGCCTCTCCTGGGGGAGCAGTATTAGATTCCGATGCACCACAGCAGTTTTACTGTATCCCTTGGCTTTCAAATTGACGATGAAGCACATAAATTGTATCGGGGTTGAATACAAAAGGCACAATGCCGACTTAACTGTAAGAAAAGTAACTCATCTATGAGTTTGTGGTTTGAGCCTTTGCTGGGAGACCAGTATTAGATTCCGATGCACCACTGCAGGTTTACTCTATCCCTTGGACCTTCACATTGACGATGAAACACAGAAATTGCATCGGGAATAAATACAAAAGGCACAATGCCGACATACATACAAGAGGAGTAGCTCTTCTAATAAGTTATGCTTTGAGCATTTCCTGGGAGACCAGTATTAGATTCCGATGCACCACTGCAGGTTTACTGTATCCCTTCTACCATCACATTGACGACGAAACAAAGAAATTGCATGGGCATTTAATTAAAAAGCCACAAGGCCGACTTACAAACAAGAGGAGTATCTCTTCTAAGAGCTTGTGCTTTGAGCCTTTCTTGGGAGCGCGGTATTAAACAACGATGCACCTCTATAGGTTTGCTGTATCCCCTTGAGCTTCACATTGACGATAAAACACCGAAATTGCATCGGGATTGAATACAAAAGGCACTATGCCGACTTAACTATAAGAAAAGTACCTCATCTATGAGTTTGTTCTTTGAGCCTTTCCTGGGAGAGCAGTAATAGATTCCGATGCACCACAGCAGTTTTACTGTATCCCTTGGCTTTCAAATTGGCGATGAAACACAGAAATTGCATCGGAATTGAATACAAAAGGCACAATGCCCACTTAACTGTAAGAAAAGTAACTCATCTATGAGTTTGTGGTTTGAGCCTTCCCTGGGAGAGCAGTATTAGATTCCGATGCACCACACCAGTTTTACTGTATCCCTTAGCTTTCAAATTGACGATGAACCACAGAAATTGCATCGGGATTGAATACAAAAGGCACAATGCTGACTTAACTATATGAATGGTAACTCATTTATGAGTTTGTGCATTGAGCCTTTCCTGGGAAAGCAGTATTAGATTCCGATGCACCTCAGCAGTTTTACTGTATCCCTTGGCCTTCAAATTGACGATGAAACACAGAAATTGCATCGGGATTGAATACAAAAGGCACAATGCCGACTTAACTATAAGAAAAGTAACTCATCTATGAGTTTGTGATTTGAGCCTTTCCTGGGAGAGAAGTATTAATTTCCGATGCACCACTGCAGGTTTACTATATCCCTTGGACTTTCACATTGATGATGAAACACTAATTACGTCGGGAATGAGTATATAAAGCACAATGCTGACTTATATACCAGAGGAGGAACACTTCTAAGAGTTTGTGCTTTGAGCCTTTGCTGGGAGACCAGTATTAGATTCCGATGCACCACTGCAGGTTTACTATATCCCTTGGACCTTCACATTGACGATGAAACACAGAAATTGCATCGGGAATAAATACAAAAGGCACAATGCCGACATACATACAAGAGGAGTAGCTCTTCTAATAAGTTATGCTTTGAGCATTTCCTGGGAGACCAGTATTAGATTCCGATGCACCACTGCAGGTTTACTGTATCCCTTCTACCATCACATTGACGACGAAACAAAGAAATTGCATGGGCATTTAATTAAAAAGCCACAAGGCCGACTTACAAACAAGAGGAGTATCTCTTCTAAGAGCTTGTGCTTTGAGCCTTTCTTGGGAGCGCGGTATTAAACAACGATGCACCTCTATAGGTTTGCTGTATCCCCTTGAGCTTCACATTGACGATAAAACACCGAAATTGCATCGGGATTGAATACAAAAGGCACTATGCCGACTTAAGGGGAGTTGGAATGCCCTATCTCGCCAATGTTAAATTTGCTAACTTTGTGTACCTTTTTCTTTGGAACTATTATCTTCAGAACTTTGAAATTCTGGCAGAGGTTTTCAGCATATATTGTGAGCCCACTGAACTAGAACCAATGTTTTCTTTTTGTTGGTATAGTATTTATGAATTTTTTACCATTAAGCCATTTTTTATTGGAAAAAGTATAACATAAACTTCCCTAGTTCAGAGAATAAGCCAGTTCTTGTCATGATTCTAGTTCAGTGGCCTCTTTGAACTGTTTTGCAGCATTTCTGAAAATTTGAATGTTGTTGGTTGAGTGGTTTATGAGATAAAGGTACATGTAACACTAAAAATGTCAAATGCCAGAAAATGCGATTAAAGTAATTTATTATGAAAATTCACAAATACCTTTTATTCTATTATCAAAAGTGTCCAGCAGAGTAATCAGGGTCATCTTCTAGTTCTTCTTCTTCACCTAGAAGCTTTCTTCTCCTTGCTGCCCTTGCTTTTTTTGTATTAAATTCAGCTGCATACTGAGCCTTCCTTACTCGCACGCTGTCCAGAAGCTGAAGACCTCTGATGGTGTTGATACCAGGAGCAATGCCGAGCCTTGCCATGACCTTTAGCCTACCCATATGACCATCATTGAATGAAATAACAGCATCACTGACTCCCCATTTCAATGTTTTTATCCCAACAAATACATTCTTAGGTACACGAGTCCAAATGAGGTTGTTGAACGACTCGTTTTGATTCTGGGTACAACCATGAAGACATTTTCGCAGAAGATCAGGATGCCCCAAGTCTCTATATATTGGTTTAATTACTTCCATAACAGCCAATGGAATATAATTTTTATGGTGATAAGGATCCCCAGTAGCTTGAGATTTTCTATAATTGCACCATGACTGAGGACCATCTGGACAAGCAAAATGTTGAGGATTATCATCAGTTGATGATCGATGTAAATATGTGGCCCATACAGCTTGTCTCATTTCCTGCAAATTATTTGCATTATTTCTTATTGCCATACCATAGTATTGTTGTAATTCATTTATAATTTTATCTGACAGGCGACCTCTAATGGTTTTACCATCTGACAAAATTTTGTCCTTCAGATTCTGTTTCAGTTTCCTTAGACGAGTGCCCATTCGTTTCTGAACATGACCGACACATTCTAGTTTAGTTATTGTCTTATTGACATATGGCATGGATTCTGTAACACTTTTGTATGCCTTGGAGTCCCCATCTCCAAGGAATTTTGTGTAAAATACTCCCCGTTCTTTTTCTGATCTGCTAAACATTTTCACAGCAGCGGCAGCCTCCATGCCTCCACTCGTACCTTCATAATTCTTGCTACATATGTGAGCTGCTTCTTTCTTACCAGATGCACAATGGTAACAATGTTTAGTGAGCACTTCATAGTCCAAAACTTTACCGCTGTCCACACTAGTAACAGTAGCAACAGCATTTTTGGATGTGTGACCCCTTTTCTGCCAGGTTCCATCAAAAGCAACAGGGATATCTGGGTTTCCTTCATTTATATATTTTGCTTCACTGGCAGCAGCTTTCATTGATAAATCTGCTACAGACTGAACAGCATCTCCTATCACTTCAGTGTAATTGTCAATTTTAGCAGGTGGAGGTGGAAGATTCATTATGGCACAAAATGTTTGAGCAGCAGTATGTCCTTTACCAATTGCTCTCATTGCATACATTAGCCTGATATTACTCTCAAACAAATTGCTACTGCATGTTTTAGAGCTCCAAAAACAGGTCTCATTTTCACAACTGGCACAAACTATAGCAATTTTGCAGGAAAGTCCTATAGAGTTTGTTATGTTCATATCAAAAGAACCTCCACAAAGATTACAACACAAACATTTCTTCATAAACTCAGTAAAAACAGGAAAGTCGACTAAAACATATTGTTCATTAGAAGCTTCATCTGTAATTTCACTTGCACAGTTTGATAACTTCTTTTTTGATGCACTGGTGGGCGTGTCTCCTTCACACATCTCAGCTGTACAAACGTCAGAACTTTCACCAGCATCAACAGGTGCTGAAGCAGAATCACTTGAACAAACGTTATTTGTAAATCTATTACCGCGAAACTTTCGCTTTTTAAATAATGATGCACTCCTAGGCATCGTAGAAACTACGCACTCACCACTGAAAGTCAAAACAAGACAGATAACAAACTCCAAATGAGCGACAAACTAAACTCGAGGCTCAAAACAAACACTCACAGATCAAAAACTGAACAATAAACACAGCTAGTCGTAAAAACAATGGTACCTATGGAAGGATCAAAGATTCTACAACTGAAGAGTGAAATCCACAGCCTTCTATATGTAATGTTTTCGGAAATGCGAAGATTTAAATGTGTACAAATCACAAGATGGGTAACTTTGCTGGGCGCACATGTAATTTTGAAAAATTAAATAAAAATACTTCCAATTGGAATTTCTTAACAAATTTTGCACCATTTTAAGCAGAAAATTTCAAATTAAGTTATAAGGTTAAAAACTGAAAATGTGAATTTTTTCCATTTTCCGGCATTCCAACTCCCCTTAACTATAAGAAAAGTACCTCATCTATGAGTTTGTTCTTTGAGCCTTTCCTGGGAGAGCAGTAATAGATTCCGATGCACCACAGCAGTTTTACTGTATCCCTTGGCTTTCAAATTGGCGATGAAACACAGAAATTGCATCGGAATTGAATACAAAAGGCACAATGCCCACTTAACTGTAAGAAAAGTAACTCATCTATGAGTTTGTGGTTTGAGCCTTCCCTGGGAGAGCAGTATTAGATTCCGATGCACCACACCAGTTTTACTGTATCCCTTAGCTTTCAAATTGACGATGAACCACAGAAATTGCATCGGGATTGAATACAAAAGGCACAATGCTGACTTAACTATATGAATGGTAACTCATTTATGAGTTTGTGCATTGAGCCTTTCCTGGGAAAGCAGTATTAGATTCCGATGCACCTCAGCAGTTTTACTGTATCCCTTGGCCTTCAAATTGACGATGAAACACAGAAATTGCATCGGGATTGAATACAAAAGGCACAATGCCGACTTAACTATAAGAAAAGTAACTCATCTATGAGTTTGTGATTTGAGCCTTTCCTGGGAGAGAAGTATTAATTTCCGATGCACCACTGCAGGTTTACTATATCCCTTGGACTTTCACATTGATGATGAAACACTAATTACGTCGGGAATGAGTATATAAAGCACAATGCTGACTTATATACCAGAGGAGGAACACTTCTAAGAGTTTGTGCTTTGAGCCTTTGCTGGGAGACCAGTATTAGATTCCGATGCACCACTGCAGGTTTACTATATCCCTTGGACCTTCACATTGACGATGAAACACAGAAATTGCATCGGGAATAAATACAAAAGGCACAATGCCGACATACATACAAGAGGAGTAGCTCTTCTAATAAGTTATGCTTTGAGCATTTCCTGGGAGACCAGTATTAGATTCCGATGCACCACTGCAGGTTTACTGTATCCCTTCTACCATCACATTGACGACGAAACAAAGAAATTGCATGGGCATTTAATTAAAAAGCCACAAGGCCGACTTACATACAAGAGGAGTATCTCTTCTAAGAGCTTGTGCTTTGAGCCTTTCTTGGGAGCGCGGTATTAAACAACGATGCACCTCTATAGGTTTGCTGTATCCCCTTGAGCTTCACATTGACGATAAAACACCGAAATTGCATCGGGATTGAATACAAAATGCACAATGCCGACTTAACTATAAGAAAAGTACCTCATCTATGAGTTTGTTCTTTGAGCCTTTCCTGGGAGAGCAGTATTAGATTCCGATGCACCACAGCAGTTTTACTGTATCCCTTGGCTTTCAAATTGAAGATGAACCACCGAAATTGCATAGGGATTTAATACAAAAGGCACAATGCCGACTGAACTATATGAAAAGTAACTCAACTATGAGTTTGTGCTTTTTGTCTTTCCTGGGAGAGCAGTATTAGGATCCGATGCACTACAGCAGTTTTACTGTATCCCTTGGCTTTCAAATTGACGATGAAACACAGAAATTGCATCGGGATTGAATACAAAGGGGACAATGCCGTCTTAACTATAAGAAAAGTAACTCATCTATGAGTTTGTGCTTTGAGCCTTTCCTGGGAGAGCAGTATTAGATTCTGAGGCACCACAGCGGTTTTACTGTATCCCTTGGCTTTCAAATTGACGATGAAACACAGAAATTGCATCGGGATTGAATACAAAAGGCACAATGTCAACTTAACTATATGAATAGTAACTCATTTACGAATTTTTGCTTTGAGCCTTTCCTGGGAGAGTAGTATTATATTCCGATGCACTACAGCAGTTTTACTGTATCCCTTGGCTTTCAAATTGACGATGAAACACAGAAATTGCATTGGGATTGAATTCAAAAGCCACAATGCCGACTAAACTATAAAAAAAGTAACTCATCTATGAGTTTGCGTTCGAGCCTTCCCTGGGAAAGCGGTATTAGATTCCGATGCACCACACCAGTTTTACTGTATCCCTTGGCTTTCAAATTGACGATGAGACACAGAAATTGCATCGGGATTGAATACAAAAAGCACAATTCCGACTTAACTATAAGAAAAGTACCTCATCTATGAGTTTGTGCTTTGAGCTTTCCTGGGAGAGCAGTATTAGATTCCGATGCACCACAGCAGTTTTACTGTATCCCTCGGTTTTCAAATTGACGATGAAACACGGAAATTGCATCGGGATTGAATAAAAATGGCACAATGCCGACTTAACTATAAGAAAAGTAACCCATCTATGAGTTTGTGCTTAGAGCCTCCCCTGGGGGAGCAGTATTAGATTCCGATGTACCACACTAGTTTTTCTGTATTCCTTGGCATTCAAATTGACGATGAGACACAGAAATTGCATCGGGATTGAATACAGAAAGCACAATGACGACTTAACTATAAGAAAAGTAACTCATCTATGAGTTTGTGCATTGAGCCTTTCCTGGGTGAGCAGTGTTAGATTCCGATGCACCACGACAGTTTTACCGTATCCCTTGGCTTTCAAAGTGACGATGAAACACAGAAATTGCATCGGGATTGATTACAAAAGGCAAAATGCCGACTTAAATATAAGAAAAGTAACTCATCTATGAGTTTGTGCATTGAGACTTTCCTGGGAGTTCAGTATTAGTTTCCGATGCACCACTGCAGGTTTACTGTATCCCTTGGACCTTCACATTGATGATGAGACACTAATTGCGTCGGGAAAGAGTATATAAAGCACAATGCTGACTTATATACCAGAGGAGGAACACTTCTAAGAGTTTGTGCTTTGAGCCTTTGCTGGGAGACCAGTATTAGATTCCGATAAACCACTGCAGGTTTACTGTATGCCTTGGACCTTCACATTGACGACGAAACACAGAAATTGCATGGGCATTTAATTAAAAACCCACACGGCCGACTTATATACAAGAGGAGTATCTCTTCTAAGAGTTTGTGCTTTGAGCCTTTCTTGGGAGCGCGGTATTAAACAACGATGCACCTCTATAGGTTTGCTGTATCCCCTTGACCTTCACTTTGACGATGAAACTCCGAAATTGCATCGGGATTGAATACAAAAGGCACACTGCCGACTTAACTATAAGAAAAGTACCTCATCTATGAGTTTGTGCTTTGAGCCTTTCCTGGGAGAGCAGTATTACATTCCGATGCACCACACCAGATTTACTGTATCGCTTGTTTTTCAAATTGACGATGAAACACAGAAATTGCATCGGGATTGAATACAATAGGCACAATGCCGACTTAACTATAAGAAAAGTTCCTCGTCTATGAGTTTGTTCTTTGAGCCTTTCCTGGGAGAGCAGTATTAGATTCCGATGCACCACAGCAGTATTACTGTAACCCTTGGCTTTCAAATTGACGATGAAACACAGAAATTGCATCGGGGTGAATACAAAAGGCACATTGCCGACTTAACTATAAGAAACGTAACTCATCTATGAGTTTGAAATTTGAGCCTTTCCTGGGAGAGCAGTATTAAATTCCGATGCACCGCAGCAGTTTTACTTTATCCCCTGGCTTTAAAATTGACGATGAAACACAGAAATTGCATCGGGTATTGAATGCAAAAGGCACAATGCCGACTTAACCATAAGATAAGTAACTCATCTATGAGTTTGTGCTTTGATCCTTTCCTGGGAGAGCAGTAATAGATTCCGATGCACCGCAGCAGTTTTACTGTATCCCTTGGCTTTCACCCCCTGCGGGTTCGGGGGTAAGAATAGGCCCGCGGTATTCCTGCCTGTCGTAAGAGGCGACTAAAAGGAGTCTCAAATGTTTCGGCCTTATGTGATGGTCCCCTCTCGGGTTTGACCTCCATCTTTCTAAATTATTCCGAAGAGCGAGCCAATTGGGGAAGGGCGCCTTACGTGGTGCACTGTATCCGTCGTGCCATTAGACCTTTAGCCGGCTTTCTCGTCGTTTCAATGGTGTCCCGCTCGTTTTCGATCTCTTGGGCGATTACCACGCTGCACTCTGCAGTGTTTCTTTTATCTGCGACGACGACCTTGGTCAGTTTTGCACCTAAGATCCAGCACGGTAGCCAGTCCGTTGTGGTGGGGCCGCCATGTACCCTCTTGGTTGTAGCCCCCTGACAACACAGGGATCGCTCTACTGATGCCTGCGCCGTTAACTCCCCACGTATGCCAAGGAGTAGATGCCCATCTCCTTGGGGCATCAGGACTCCCGGCAATGGCCGTCCTGCCAGGTGGCTATTGCTGCGGCTGGGTGGCGCCCGTGGGGAGGGCCCTTGGTCGGAGTAGGTGGCATCAGGGCGGATGACCCGCAATGAAGCGTGGTACATCGTCTCTCGCTGGTGGGCCTCCACCAGCAGTCTCTAAGCGATCGAGGTCTAACCTCAACGGGAAGAAATTGGATCCGAGATCGTTTCCCTCCCTCGCTACTCCATGGGAGGAACGTCTTGCTACAACAGGCAGTGGAGAATATTCACCCCGGTACCTCGTTTGTACGCGGGTTGATGGCGAATCTTTTATGTCGACAAAGCCCCAGTTTTTTGTGGAGCATTTAGAGGACAAGTTCGGGGAGGTGGAGGGCTTGTCCAAGATGCGCTCTGGTTCTGTGCTCATTCACACGGCATCCTCTGCCCAGTCACGGAGGTTGCTCAGTTGTGACAAGTTGGGGGATGTTTCAGTTAGCATCACGCCGCATAAGAGTCTCAACATGGTCCAGGGTATTATATTCCACAGGGATCTTCTTCTGCAGTCCGACGATGAATTACGCGCCAATCTCGAACGACGAGGTGTTCACTTCGTCCGGCGCGTCCATCGGGGTCCGAGGGATAATCAGGTAGCCACCGGTGCCTTCATCTTGGCCTTTGAGGGTGATGTATTACCCGAAAAGGTTAAGGTGATGGTTTACCGTTGTGATGTGAAGCCATATATCCCTCCTCCGATGCGGTGTTTTAAATGCTGGAAGTTCGGGCACATGTCATCTCGCTGTACTTCCAGCATCACGTGTCGGGATTGTGGACATCCTTCGCATCCTGATACTCCATGTGCCCCGCCTCCTATCTGTGTTAACTGCGGAGAACACCATTCCCCCTGCTCGCCGGACTGTCGGATTTTCCAGAAGGAAAGGAAGATAATGGAATATAAGACCCTGGACCGCCTGACCTACACTGAGGCAAGGCGGAAATATGAGCGGCTACATCCTGTACCCATGACGACTACCTATGCCGCTGCTGCAACACCAGTTCGATCTCAGCTCTGCCAGAATTCACCGGCCCCCTTGGTTGTGGGGGGCACTTCACTCCCTGTTGCTCCTGCTCCATCTACTTCAGGAGCAACACCTCCCCAACCACCGGGGACATCTGTTCCCCGTTCACAGCCGGAGAAGCGTGGGCCTTCTTCGGCTCCTCTCGCCCGGAAGGGGTCCCTTGGGGCCCTCCCATCCCAGGCTTTGCCCAGTGCCAAAGCGGACACCCACAAGTTTGCCAAACGACCACCGGTCGCTGGTCGTAGGGCGTCGCGGTCGTCTTCAGTCCCTGAGACTGACCCAGTGGCGCCCTCCCAGCCAGAACCACCAAAGGCACAGCGAGCAAAGCAGTCAAAGAAAAAGGCTCCCAAGAATCCTGAAATTGCGGTGGCACCTGTCCCACCGCAACCTTCTCCCTCTGCGTCCGAAGATGAGGTGGAGATTCTGGCATCCGCTGAGGACCTGGCTCTCGCCAGTCCCTCGGATGCAATGGATGGTCGTAATGCAGGTGGTGATTCAGTAGCAGCAGGGGCCCCGGAGGCGTAATCTGCCTCCCCAGTCCCTTCACGCCTTTCCCATCCATGGCCAATACCATCCTCCAGTGGAACTGCAGCGGTTTCTTCCACCATCTAGCTGAGCTCCGCCAACTTATCAGCCTTCACCCTTTCTTCTGCATTGCTCTCCAGGAAACTTGGTTTCCAGCACTGCGAACCCCTGCCCTCCGTGGCTATCGGGGTTATTATAAGAACCGAGCAGCTTATGAAAGGGTGTCTGGTGGCGTCTGCATATATGTCCTTCACACTCTGCACAGCGAGTCTGTCCCTCTCCAGACGCCTTTAGAGGCTGTCGCTGTACGGGTGTGGACGCCACAGGCTGTTACCGTCTGCAGTATTTACCTTCCACCGGATGGTGCTGTCACACAACATGTCCTGGCTGCTCTGATAGCACAACTGCCGCCACCTTTCTTGTTGCTGGGCGATTTCAATGCCCACAACCCTCTATGGGGTGGGACTGTCTCCGATGACCGCGGTCGTGCCGTGGAGCATTTGTTGGCTCAGCTCGACGTTAGCCTCTTGAACACCGGTGCTCCCACGCATTTCAGTGTGGCCCACGGCTCGTTCTCGGCCATCGATCTCTCTCTTTGCAGCCCTGGACTTGTCCCATCCCTCCACTGGAGAGTGCATCCTGACCTGTGTGGTAGTGACCATTTTCCCATCTATTTGTCACTGCCCCAGTGTCATTCATCTGGGCGCCTGCCCCGCTGGGCTCTCCACAGGGCTGACTGGCCGAGTTTCACTTCCGCGGCAACCGTTGAGTCTCCCCCGCAGGGTGACATTGACGAGGTGGTCCGTGACTTAACCACGTCCATCATTTCGGCGGCCGAGGCTGCCATCCCCCGCTCTTCTGGACTCCCTCGGAGGAAGGCTGTACCCTGGTGGTCGCCGGAGATTGCTGAAGCTATTCGCGGCCGTCGGCGGGCCCTCCAGCGTCATCGGCGTCACCCGTCTCTCGAGACCCTCATCGCCTTTAAGAGGCTCCGTGCCTTCGCCCGTCGTCTTATTACACGGCGTAAGCAGGAGTGCTGGGAGCGGTATGTTTCATCCTTGGGCTCTCGTGTCTCCCCCTCGCTCGTGTGGTCCCGGATACGGCGGATTTATGGACACCAGACCCCTATGGGTGTACCTGGGCTCTCCTTGGACGGCGCTGTTTGCACGGACGCTGCCGCCATTGCTGAACAGCTTGCCGCGCACTTTGCAAAGAGCTCTGCGACTGCCTCTTATCCCCCCGCCTTTCGCTCTCTAAAGGAGCGCGCAGAGCGGACGCCGTTATCCTTCCACACGCGTCGTTCTGAACAATACAATGCTCCTTTCAGCGAGGGGGAATTCCTCGCTGCCCTCGCCGATTGTCCTGATACAGCACCAGGACCAGACTGTATACACGCGCAGATGCTGAAGCATCTCTCCAGGGACTGCCAGAGACACGTTCTCGCGGTATTTAACCGCATTTGGAGCGAAGGCGTGTTCCCGTCGCAATGGCGAGAGGGTCTTATTGTCCCCATTTTGAAGCCCGGTGCGGACCCACTGGTGGTGGACAGCTATCGTCCCATTACCCTCACCAACGTTTTGTGCAAATTGCTCGAACGTATGGTGGGGCGGCGTTTGTGTTGGGTCCTTGAGTCGCGCGGTCTCCTCACTCCATCCCAGGGTGGCTTCCGTCGGGGCCGGTCTGCAGTGGACAATTTGGTGCGGCTGGAATCAGCTGTCCGTACGGCCTTTGCCCGACGTCAGCATCTCGTTGCTGTATTTTTCGATCTGCGGAAAGCGTATGACACCACATGGAGGCATCACATCCTCGCCACGTTGCATGAGTGGGGTCTTCGTGGTCAGCTCCCGGCTTTTCTTCAAAGCTTTTTATTGCGCCGCTCTTTCCGGGTGCAAGTCGGTGCCACCTCTAGTTCCTCTTATATACAGGAAAATGGGGTCCCGCAGGGCTCAGTGTTGAGCGTCTCCTTATTTCTGGTGGCTATTAATGGTCTGGCTGCAGCAGTGGGGTCGTCGGTGTCTCCTTCTTTGTATGCCGACGACTTCTGCATCTCATTTAGCTCCACGACTACGGGAGTCGCCGAACGCCGGCTGCAAGTCGCCATTCGCAAGGCAGCATCGTGGGCTCTGACTCACGGTTTTCAGTTCTCTGCAGCCAAGACTCGAGTTATGCACTTCTGCAGGCGTCGGACGGTCCACCCTCATCCTGAACTTTACCTTGACGGCCACCTGCTTGAGGTGGTGGACACTTGCCGCTTCTTGGGACTCGTGTTTGATGCCCGGCTCACATGGGTTCCTCATATTACTCAGCTGAAGCAAAAATGCTGGCGGCACCTCAACGCCCTCCGCTGCCTTAGCCACACGTCTTGGGGTGCAGATCGCTGCACGCTGCTGCGGTTGTACAGAGCCCTTGTGCAGTCCCGGCTTGATTATGGGAGCCTGGCCTATGGGTCTACGTCCCCCTCAGTGTTGAAGTTGTTAGACCCCGTACACCACTGTGGGGTTAGGCTTGCCACTGGCGCTTTTCGCACCAGCCCCGTGGATAGTCTCCTGGTGGAGGCCGGGGTTCCCCCGCTGCGGATTCGCCGCCATCGTCTGCTCGTCGACTATGCTGTCCACGTTCATTGCTCGCCAGATCATCCCAATCGTCGCCTGCTTTTCCCTGCTATGGTCCTCCATCTGCCCGAACGGCGACCTAGGTCTGGGCTTTCCATAGCTGTCCGTGTCCAGTCCCTGCTGTCAGACCTGGGGTCATTCCCTCTTCTGCCTCCCTTCCGGGTCCGTACACCTACGCCTCCCTGGTGTTTGTCCCGGCCGTCCGTCCGTCTGGATTTGGCACAGGGACCTAAAGACTCGGTTCCGCCTGTGGTCCTCCGTCGCCGTTTTCTTGCGCTCCTCGAATCATTTCCGGGCTGTGAGCCTGTCTACACGGATGGTTCCCTGGTTGATGGTCGCACTGCCTACGCTTTTGCTCACGCTGCCCATGTTGAGCAACGCTCCTTGCCGGCTGGCTGCAGTATTTTTACTGCAGAGCTGGTGGCAATCATGCGCGCCCTTGAGCATCTGCGTTTCTGCTCAGGTGGGTCCATCGTCATCTGCTGTGACTCCCTGAGCAGCCTTCAGGCCATCGACCGCTGCTATCCCTCCTCTCCTCTGGTGTCCTCCATACAGGAGTCTGTTTCCGCCATTGCCCGTTCTGGTCGTTCGGTGGTCTTGGTTTGGACGCCCGGTCATGTTGGCATCCCAGGGAACGAACGTGTCGACAGGCTGGCTAAAGGGGCGATCGACGCCCCGGCTTTGGAGGTCGGCCTTACGGCTCGCGACCAGCAGATGGTGTTGCGCCGTAAGCTGATTGGGATGTGGGCTGCTGAGTGGCGTGGCATGACAGCCCCGAATAAACTGCGGGCTGTCAAGGAGACGACCGCCGTGTGGCGTTCCTCCCTGCGGGCTTCTCGCAGGGACTCGGTGGTCCTGTGTCGGCTGCGCATCGGCCATACGTACCTGACGCACGGCCATCTCTTGCGTCAGGAGGATCCCCCCCTGTGTCAGTGTGGGTCCCGGCTGACGGTCGGCCACATTTTGCTGGAGTGTCCTCGCCTGCGCACACTCCGGCAATCTTTTAATCTCCCGGGCACTTTGGCTTTGGTTTTATCTGACGATGCCTCCATGGCTGATAACGTTTTAAATTTTATCCGTGGTAGTCCGTTTTATGGTTCGATTTAGGGAGGTCCTGCACCTTTCCCTTTCTGTGTCTTTTGTCCTTGTGCCTGTTGCTGTTCTGGTGTGCCGTGAGATGGTTGACTCTTTCCCATTTTTGTTCTCGTGGTCAGCCAACCAGTCTCCGGCCATCTTCCTTTCTTCTGTTTCTTTCTGTCTGGTGTTTCTCTGTCCTGTTCTTGTCTGTGGTGTTTGTTGCTGCATTTGTGTTCTTTTAGCGCCTGGGGGGACGTCTCCTCCCCCTTTGGTTTTTACCTGCTCTGTAGAGTTTCGGCTCGCCTGATTTTGGAATGGGGGACTGATGACCTTCGCTGTTTAGTCCCCCTTAAACGTCCCAACAACCACCACCACCACCTTGGCTTTCAAATTGACGATGTAATACAGAAATTGCATCGGGATTGAATACAAATGGCACAATGCCGACTTAACTATAAGATAAATAATTCATCTATGAGTTTGTGCTTTGAGGCTTTCCTGGGAGAGCAGTATTAGATTCCGATGCACCGCAGCAGTTTTACTGTATCCCTTGGCTTTCAAATTGACGATGAAACACAGAAATTGCATCGGGATTGAATACAAAGGGCACAATGACGTCTAAACTATAACAAAAGTACCTCATCTATGAGTTTGTGCTTGGAGCCTTTCCTGGGAGAGCAGTATTAGATTCCGATGCACCACAGCAGTTTTACTGTATCCCTTGGCTTTCAAATTGACGATGAAACACAGAAATTGCATCGGGATTGAATCCGAAAGGCACATTGCCGACTTAACTATAAGAAAAGTAACTCATCTATGAGTTTGAGATTTGAGCCTTTCCTGGGAGAGCAGTATTAAATTCCGATGCACCACAGCAGTTTTACTGTATCCACGGGCTCACAAATTGACGAAGAAACACAGAAATTGCATCGGGACTGAATGCAAGAGGCACAATGCCGACTTAACTATAAGAAAAGTAACTCATCTATGAGTTTGTGCTTTGAGCCTTTCCTGGGAGAGCAGTATTACATTCCGATGCACCACAGCAGTTTTACTGTATCGCTTGGCTTTCAAATTGACGATGAAACACAGAAATTGCATCGGGATTGAATACCAAAGGCACAGGCCGACTTAACTATAGGAATAGTAACTCGTCTACGAGTTTTTGCTTTGAGCCTTTCCTGGGAGAGTAGTATTAGATTCCGATGTACCACAGCAGTTTTACTGTATCCCTTGCCTTTCAAATTGACGATGAAACACAGAAATTGCATCGGGATTGAATACAATAGGCACAATGCCGACTTAACTATAAGAAAAGTACCTCATCTACGAGTTTGTTCTTTGAGCCTTTCCTGGGAGAGCAGTATTAGATTCCGATGCACCACAGCAGTTTTACTGTAACCGTTGGCTTTCAAATTGACGATGAAACACATAAATTGCATCGGGATTGAATACAAAAGGCACATTGCCGACTTAACTATAAGAAAAGTAACTCATCTATGAGTTTGAGATTTGAGCCTTTCCTGGGAGAGCAGTATTAAATTCCGATGCACCGCAGCAGTTTTACTTTATCCCCTGGCTTTCAAATTGACGATGAAACACAGAAATTGCATCGGCATTGAATGCAAAAGGCACAATGCCAACTTAACCATAAGATAAGTAAATCAACTATGAGTTTGTGCTTTGAGGCTTTCCTGGGAGAGCAGTATTAGATTCCGATGCACCGTAGCAGTTTTACTGTATGCCTTGGTTTTCAAATTGACGATGAAACACAGAAATTGCATCGGGATTGAATACAAAGGGTACAATGCCGTCTTAACTATAACAAAAGTACCTCATCTATGAGTTTAGGCTTTAAGCCTTTCCTGGGAGCTCAGTATTAGATTCCGATGCACCACAGCAGCTTTACTGTATCCCTTGGCTTTCAAATTGACGATGAAACACAGAAATCACATAGGGATTGAATACGAAAGGCACATTGCCGACTTAACTATAAGAAAAGTAACTCATCTATGAGTTTGAGATTTGAGCCATTCCTGGGAGAGCAGTATTAAATTCCGATGCACCGCAGCAGTTTTACTGTATCCCCTGGCTTTCAAATTGACGATGAAACACAGAAATTGCATCGGGACTGAATGCAAAAGGCACAATGCCGACTTAACAATAAGATAAGAACTCATCTATGAGTTTGTGCTTTGAACCCTTCCTGGGAGAGCAGCATTAGATTCCGATGCACCGCAGCAGTTTTACTGTATCCCTTGGCTTTCAAATTGACGATGTAACACAGAAATTGCATCGGGATTGAATACAATGGGCACAATGCCGACTTAACTATATGAATAGTAACTCATCTACGAGTTTTTGCTTTGAGCCTTTCCTGGGAGAGTAGTATTAGATTCAGATGCACCACAGCAGTTTTACTGTATCCCTTGGATTTCAAATTGACGATGAAACACAGAAATTGCATCAGGATTGAATACAAAAAGCACAATGCCGACTTAACTATAAGAAAAGTAACTCATCTATGAGTTTGTTCTTTGAGCCTCGCCTGGGGAAGCAGTATTAATTTCCGATGCACCACTGCAGGTTTACTGTATCCCTTGGACCTTCACATTGACGATGAAACACAGAATTTGCATCGGGAATAAATACAAAAGGCACAATGCCGACTTACATACAAGAGGAGTAGCTCTTCTAATGCGTTGTGCTTTGAGCATTTCCTGGGAGAACAGTGTTAGATTCCAATGCACCACTGCAGGTTTACTGTATCCCTTGGACCTTCACATTGATGACGAAACACAGAAATTGCATGGGCATTTATTTAAAAATCCAAAAGGCCGACTTATATACAAGAGGAGTATCTCTTCTAAGAGTTTGTGCTTTGAGCCTTTCTTGGGAGCGCGGTATTAAACAACGATGCACCTCTATAGGTTTGCTGTATCCCTTGACCTTCAGTTTGACAATGAAACACCGAAATTGCATCGGGAATGAATACAAAAGGCACAATGCCGACTTAACTATAAGAAAAGTAACTCATCTATGAGTTTGTGCTTTGTGCCTTTCCTGGGAGAGCAGTATTTGGTTCCGATGCACCACAGTAATTTTACTGTATCCCTTGGCTTTCAAATTGTCGATGAAACACAGAAATTGCATCGGGATTGAATACCAAAGGCACAATGCCGACTTAACTATAAGAAAAGTAACTCATCTATGAGTTTGTGATTTGAGCCTTTCCTGGGAGAGCAGTATTAGATTCTGAGGCACCACAGCGGTTTTACTGTATCCCTTGGCTTCCAAATTGACGATGAAACACAGAAATTGCATCGGGATTGAATACAAATGGCACAATGCCGACTTAACTATATGAATAGTAACTCATCTATGAGTTTGTGCTTTGAGCCATTCATGGAAGAGCAATATTAGATTCCGATGCACCACAGCAGTTTTACTGTATCCCTTGGCTTTCAAATTGACGATGAAGCACATAAATTGTATCGGGGTTGAATACAAAAGGCACAATGCCGACTTAACTATAAAAAAAGTACCTCATCTATGAGTTTGTGCTTTGAGCCTTTCCTGGGAGAGCAGTATTAGATTCCGATGCACCACACCAGTTTTACTGTATCCCTTGGCTTTCAAATTGACGATGAAACACAGAAATTGCATCGGGATTGAATACAAAAAGCACAATGCCGACTTAACTCTAAGAAAAGTAACTCATCTATGAGTTTGTACATTGGGCCTCTCCTGGGGGAGCAGTATTAGATTCCGATGCACCACAGCAGTTTTACTGTATCCCTTGGCTTTCAAATTGGCGATGAAACACAGAAATTGCATCGGAATTGAATACAAAAGGCACAATGCCCACTTAACTGTAAGAAAAGTAACTCATCTATGAGTTTGTGGTTTGAGCCTTCCCTGGGAGAGCAGTATTAGATTCCGATGCACCACACCAGTTTTACTGTATCCCTTAGCTTTCAAATTGACGATGAACCACAGAAATTGCATCGGGATTGAATACAAAGGGCACAATGCTGACTTAACTATATGAATGGTAACTCATTTATGAGTTTGTGCATTGAGCCTTTCCTGGGAAAGCAGTATTAGATTCCGATGCACCACAGCAGTTTTACTGTATCCCTTGGCCTTCAAATTGACGATGAAACACAGAAATTGCATCGGGATTGAATACAAAAGGCACAATGCCGACTTAACTATAAGAAAAGTAACTCATCTATGAGTTTGTGATTTGAGCCTTTCCTGGGAGAGAAGTATTAATTTCCGATGCACCACTGCAGGTTTACTATATCCCTTGGACTTTCACATTGATGATGAAACATTAATTACGTCGGGAATGAGTATATTAAGCACAATGCTGACTTATATACCAGAGGAGGAACACTTCTAAGAGTTTGTGCTTTGAGCCTTTGCTGGGAGACCAGTATTAGATTCCGATGCACCACTGCAGGTTTACTATATCCCTTGGACCTTCACATTGACGATGAAACACAGAAATTGCATCGGGAATAAATACAAAACTCACAATGCCGACATACATACAAGAGGAGTAGCTCTTCTAATAAGTTATGCTTTGAGCATTTCCTGGGAGACCAGTATTAGATTCCGATGCACCACTGCAGGTTTACTGTATCCCTTCTACCATCACATTGACGACGAAACAAAGAAATTGCATAGGCATTTAATTAAAAAGCCACAAGGCCGACTTACATACAAGAGGAGTATCTCTTCTAAGAGCTTGTGCTTTGAGCCTTTCTTGGGAGCGCGGTATTAAACAACGATGCACCTCTATAGGTTTGCTGTATCCCCTTGAGCTTCACATTGACGATAAAACACCGAAATTGCATCGGGATTGAATACAAAAGTCACAATGCCGACTTAACTATAAGAAAAGTACCTCATCTATGAGTTTGTTCTTTGAGCCTTTCCTGGGAGAGCAGTATTAGATTCCGATGCACCACAGCAGTATTACTGTATCCCTTGGCTTTCAAATTGAAGATGAACCACCGAAATTGCATAGGGATTTAATACAAAAGGCACAATGCCGACTGAACTATATGAAAAGTAACTCAACTATGAGTTTGTGCTTTTTGTCTTTCCTGGGAGAGCAGTATTAGGATCCGATGCACTACAGCAGTTTTACTGTATCCCTTGGCTTTCAAATTGACGATGAAACACAGAAATTGCATCGGGATTGAATACAAAGGGGACAATGCCGTCTTAACTATAAGAAAAGTAACTCATCTATGAGTTTGTGCTTTGAGCCTTTCCTGGGAGAGCAGTATTAGATTCTGAGGCACCACAGCGGTTTTACTGTATCCCTTGGCTTTCAAATTGACGATGAAACACAGAAATTGCATCGGGATTGAATACAAAAGGCACAATGTCAACTTAACTATATGAATAGTAACTCATTTACGAATTTTTGCTTTGAGCCTTTCCTGGGAGAGTAGTATTAGATTCCGATGCACCACAGCAGTTTTACTGTATCCCTTGGCTTTCAAATTGACGATGAAACACAGAAATTGCATTGGGATTGAATTCAAAAGCCACAATGCCGACTAAACTATAAAAAAAGTAACTCATCTATGAGTTTGCGTTCGAGCCTTCCCTGGGAAAGCGGTATTAGATTCCGATGCACCACACCAGTTTTACTGTATCCCTTGGCTTTCAAATTGACGATGAGACACAGAAATTGCATCGGGATTGAATACAAAAAGCACAATTCCGACTTAACTATAAGAAAAGTACCTCATCTATGAGTTTGTGCTTTGAGCTTTCCTGGGAGAGCAGTATTAGATTCCGATGCACCACAGCAGTTTTACTGTATCCCTCGGTTTTCAAATTGACGATGAAACACGGAAATTGCATCGGGATTGAATACAAATGGCACAATGCCGACTTAACTATAAGAAAAGTAACCCATCTATGAGTTTGTGCTTAGAGCCTCCCCTGGGAGAGCAGTATTAGATTCCGATGTACCACACTAGTTTTTCTGTATTCCTTGGCATTCAAATTGACGATGAGACACAGAAATTGCATCGGGATTGAATACAGAAAGCACAATGACGACTTAACTATAAGAAAAGTAACTCATCTATGAGTTTGTGCATTGAGCCTTTCCTGGGTGAGCAGTGTTAGATTCCGATGCACCACGACAGTTTTACCGTATCCCTTGGCTTTCAAAGTGACGATGAAACACAGAAATTGCATCGGTATTGATTACAAAAGGCACAATGCCGACTTAAATATAAGAAAAGTAACTCATCTATGAGTTTGTGCATTGAGACTTTCCTGGGAGATCAGTATTAGTTTCCGATGCACCACTGCAGGTTTACTGTATCCCTTGGACCTTCACATTGATGATGAGACACTAATTGCGTCGGGAAAGAGTATATAAAGCACAATGCTGACTTATATACCAGAGGAGGAACACTTCTAAGAGTTTGTGCTTTGAGCCTTTGCTGGGAGACCAGTATTAGATTCCGATGCACCACTGCAGGTTTACTGTATCCCTTGGACCTTCACATTGACGACGAAACACAGAAATTGCATGGGCATTTAATTAAAAAGCCACACGGCCGACTTATATACAAGAGGAGTATCTCTTCTAAGAGTTTGTGCTTTGAGCCTTTCTTGGGAGCGCGGTATTAAACAACGATGCACCTCTATAGGTTTGCTGTATCCCCTTGACCTTCACTTTGACGATGAAACTCCGAAATTGCATCGGGATTGAATACAAAAGGCACACTGCCGACTTAACTATAAGAAAAGTACCTCATCTATGAGTTTGTGCTTTGAGCCTTTCCTGGGAGATCAGTATTACATTCCGATGCACCACACCAGATTTACTGTATCCCTTGTTTTTCAAATTGACGATGAAACACAGAAATTGCATCGGGATTGAATACAATAGGCACAATGCCGACTTAACTATAAGAAAAGTTCCTCATCTATGAGTTTGTTCTTTGAGCCTTTCCTGGGAGAGCAGTATTAGATTCCGATGCACCACAGCAGTATTACTGTAACCCTTGGCTTTCAAATTGACGATGAAACACAGAAATTGCATCGGGGTGAATACAAAAGGCACATTGCCGACTTAACTATAAGAATCGTAACTCATCTATGAGTTTGAGATTTGAGCCTTTCCTGGGAGAGCAGTATTAAATTCCGATGCACCGCAGCAGTTTTACTTTATCCCCTGGCTTTCAAATTGACGATGAAACACAGAAATTGCATCGGGATTGAATTCAAAAGGCACAATGCCGACTTAACCATAAGATAAGTAACTCATCTATGAGTTTGTGCTTTGATCCTTTCCTGGGAGAGCAGTAATAGATTCCGATGCATCGCAGCAGTTTTACTGTATCCCTTGGCTTTCAAATTGACGATGAAACACAGAAATTGCATCGGGATTGAATACAAAGGGCACAATGACGTCTAAACTATAACAAAAGTACCTCATCTATGAGTTTGTGCTTGGAGCCTTTCCTGGGAGAACAGTATTAGATTCCGATGCACCACAGCAGTTTTACTGTATCCCTTGGCTTTCAAATTGACGATGAAACACAGAAATTGCATCGGGATTGAATACGAAAGGCACATTGCCGACTTAACTATAAGAAAAGTAACTCATCTATGAGTTTGAGATTTGAGCCTTTCCTGAGAGAGCAGTATTAAATTCCGATGCACCGCAGCAGTTTTACTGTATCCACGGGCTCACAAATTGACGATGAAACACAGAAATTGCATTGGGACTGAATGCAAGAGGCACAATGAAGACTTAACTATAAGAAAAGTAACTCATCTATGAGTTTGTGCTTTGAGCCTTTCCTGGGAGAGCAGTATTACATTCCGATGCACCACAGCAGTTTTACTGTATCGCTTGGCTTTCAAATTGACGATGAAACACAGAAATTGCATCGGGATTGAATACCAAAGGCACAATGCCGACTTAACTATAGGAATAGTAACTCGTCTACGAGTTTTTGCTTTGAGCCTTTCCTGGGAGAGTAGTATTAGATTCCGATGTACCACAGCAGTTTTACTGTATCCCTTGGCTTTCAAATTGACGATGAAACACAGAAATTGCATCGGGATTGAATACAATAGGCACAATGCCGACTTAACTATAAGAAAAGTACCTCATCTACGAGTTTGTTCTTTGAGCCTTTCCTGGGAGAGCAGTATTAGATTCCGATGCACCACAGCAGTTTTACTGTAACCGTTGGCTTTCAAATTGACGATGAAACATATAAATTGCATCGGGATTGAATACAAAAGGCACATTGCCGACTTAACTATAAGAAAAGTAACTCATCTATGAGTTTGAGATTTGAGCCTTTCCTGGGAGAGCAGTATTAAATTCCGATGCACCGCAGCAGTTTTACTTTATCCCCTGGCTTTCAAATTGACGATGAAACACAGAAATTGCATCGGCATTGAATGCAAAAGGCACAATGCCAACTTAACCATAAGATAAGTAAATCAACTATGAGTTTGTGCTTTGAACCTTTCCTGGGAGAGCAGTAATAGATTCCGATGCACCGTAGCAGTTTTACTGTATGCCTTGGCTTTCAAATTGACGATGAAACACAGAAATTACATCGGGATTGAATACAAAGGGCACAATGCCGTCTTAACTATAACAAAAGTACCTCATCTATGAGTTTAGGCTTTAAGCCTTTCCTGGGAGCTCAGTATTAGATTCCGATGCACCACAGCAGCTTAACTGTATCCCTTGGCTTTCAAATTGACGATGAAACACAGAAATTGCATCGGGATTGAATACGAAAGGCACATTGCCGACTTAACTATAAGAAAAGTAACTCATCTATGAGTTTGAGATTTGAGCCATTCCTGGGAGAGCAGTATTAAATTCCGATGCACCGCAGCAGTTTTACTGTATCCCCTGGCTTTCAAATTGACGATGAAACACAGAAATTGCATCGGGACTGAATGCAAACGGCACAATGCCGACTTAACAATAAGATAAGAACTCATCTATGAGTTTGTGCTTTGAACCCTTCCTGGGAGAGCAGCATTAGATTCCGATGCACCGCAGCAGTTTTACTGTATCCCTTGGCTTTCAAATTGACGATGTAACACAGAAATTGCATCGGGATTGAATACAATGGGCACAATGCCGACTTAACTATAAGAAAAGTAACTCATCTATGAGTTTGTGCTTTGAGCCATTCCTGGGAGAGCAGTATTAGATTCAGATGCACCACAGCAGTTTTACTGTATCCCATGGCTTTCAAATAGACGATGAAACACAGAAATTGCATCGGGATTGAATACAAAAGGCACAATAACAACTTAACTATATGAATAGTAACTCATCTACGAGTTTTTGCTTTGAGCCTTTCCTGGGAGAGTAGTAATAGATTCAGATGCACCACAGCAGTTTTACTGTATCCCTTGGCTTTCAAATTGACGATGAAACACAGAAATTGCATCAGGATTGAATACAAAAAGCACAATGCCGACTTAACTATAAGAAAAGTAACTCATCTATGAGTTTGTTCTTTGAGCCTTGCCTGGGGAAGCAGTATTAATTTCCGATTCACCACTGCAGGTTTACTGTATCCCTTGGACCTTCACATTGACGATGAAACACAGAATTAGCATCGGGAATAAATACAAAAGGCACAATGCCGACTTACATACAAGAGGAGTAGCTCTTCTAATACGTTGTGCTTTGAGCATTTCCTGGGAGAACAGTGTTAGATTCCAATGCACCACTGCAGGTTTACTGTATCCCTTGGACCTTCACATTGATAACGAATCACAGAAATTGCATGCTCATTTATTTAAAAAACCAAAAGGCCGACTTATATACAAGAGGAGTATCTCTTCTAAGAGTTTGTGCTTTGAGCCTTTCTTGGGAGCGCGGTATTAAACAACGATGCACCTCTATAGGTTTGCTGTATCCCTTGACCTTCAGTTTGACAATGAAACACCGAAATTGCATCGGGAATGAATACAAAAGGCACAATGCCGACTTAACTATAAGAAAAGTAACTCATCTATGAGTTTGTGCTTTGTGCCTTTCCTGGGAGAGCAGTATTTGGTTCCGATGCACTACAGCAGTTTTACTGTATCCCTTGGCTTTCAAATTGTCGATGAAACACAGAAATTGCATCGGGATTGAATACCAAAGGCACAATGCCGACTTAACTATAAGAAAAGTAACTCATCTATGAGTTTGTGATTTGAGCCTTTCCTGGGAGAGCAGTATTAGATTCTGAGGCACCACAGCGGTTTTACTGTATCCCTTGGCTTCCAAATTGACGATGAAACACAGAAATTGCATCGGGATTGAATACAAATGGCACAATGCCGACTTAACTATATGAATAGTAACTCATCTATGAGTTTGTGCTTTGAGCCATTCATGGAAGAGCAATATTAGATTCCGATGCACCACAGCAGTTTTACTGTATCCCTTGGCTTTCAAATTGACGATGAAGCACATAAATTGTATCGGGGTTGAATACAAAAGGCACAATGCCGACTTAACTGTAAGAAAAGTAACTCATCTATGAGTTTGTGGTTTGAGCCTTTGCTGGGAGACCAGTATTAGATTCCGATGCACCACTGCAGGTTTACTCTATCCCTTGGACCTTCACATTGACGATGAAACACAGAAATTGCATCGGGAATAAATACAAAAGGCACAATGCCGACATACATACAAGAGGAGTAGCTCTTCTAATAAGTTATGCTTTGAGCATTTCCTGGGAGACCAGTATTAGATTCCGATGCACCACTGCAGGTTTACTGTATCCCTTCTACCATCACATTGACGACGAAACAAAGAAATTGCATGGGCATTTAATTAAAAAGCCACTAGGCCGACTTACAAACAAGAGGAGTATCTCTTCTAAGAGCTTGTGCTTTGAGCCTTTCTTGGGAGCGCGGTATTAAACAACGATGCACCTCTATAGGTTTGCTGTATCCCCTTGAGCTTCACATTGACGATAAAACACCGAAATTGCATCGGGATTGAATACAAAAGGCACTATGCCGACTTAACTATAAGAAAAGTACCTCATCTATGAGTTTGTTCTTTGAGCCTTTCCTGGGAGAGCAGTAATAGATTCCGATGCACCACAGCAGTTTTACTGTATCCCTTGGCTTTCAAATTGAAGATGAACCACCGAAATTGCATAGGGATTTAATACAAAAGGCACAATGCCGACTGAACTATATGAAAAGTAACTCAACTATGAGTTTGTGCTTTTTGTCTTTCCTGGGAGAGCAGTATTAGGATCCGATGCACTACAGCAGTTTTACTGTATCCCTTGGCGTTCAAATTGACGATGAAACACAGAAATTGCATCGGGATTGAATTCAAAGGGGACAATGCCGTCTTAACTATAAGAAAAGTACCTCATCTATGAGTTTGTGCTTTGAGCCTTTAATGGGAGAGCAGTATTAAATTCTGAGGCACCACAGCGGTTTTACTGTATCACTTGGCTTTCAAATTGACGATGAAACACAGAAATTGCATCGGGATTGAATACAAAAAGCACAATGCCGACTTAACTATAAGAAAAGTAACTCATCTATGAGTTTGTACATTGGGCCTCTCCTGGGGGAGCAGTATTAGATTCCGATGCACCACAGCAGTTTTACTGTATCCCTTGGCTTTCAAATTGGCGATGAAACACAGAAATTGCATCGGAATTGAATACAAAGGGCACAATGCCGACTTAACTCTAAGAAAAGTAACTCATCTATGAGTTTGTGGTTTGAGCCTTCCCTGGGAGAGCAGTATTAGATTCCGATGCACCACACCAATTTTACTGTATCCCTTAGCTTTCAAATTGACGATGAACCACAGAAATTGCATCGGGATTGAATACAAAAGGCACAATGCTGACTTAACGATATGAATGGTAATACATTTATGAGTTTGTGCATTGAGCCTTTCCTGGGAAAGCAGTATTAGATTCCGATGCACCACAGCAGTTTTACTGTATCCCTTGGCCTTCAAATTGACGATGAAACACAGAAATTGCATCGGGATTGAATACAAAAGGCACAATGCCAACTTAACTATAAGAAAAGTAACTCATCTATGAGTTTGTGATTTGAGCCTTTCCTGGGAGAGAAGTATTAATTTCCGATGCACCACTGCAGGTTTACTATATCCCTTGGACTTTCACATTGATGATGAAACACTAATTACGTCGGGAATGAGTATATAAAGCACAATGCTGACTTATATACCAGAGGAGGAACACTTCTAAGAGTTTGTGCTTTGAGCCTTTGCTGGGAGACCAGTATTAGATTCCGATGCACCACTGCAGGTTTACTCTATCCCTTGGACCTTCACATTGACGATGAAACACAGAAATTGCATCGGGAATAAATACAAAAGGCACAATGCCGACATACATACAAGAGGAGTAGCTCTTCTAATAAGTTATGCTTTGAGCATTTCCTGGGAGACCAGTATTAGATTCCGATGCACCACTGCAGGTTTACTGTATCCCTTCTACCATCACATTGACGACGAAACAAAGAAATTGCATGGGCATTTAATTAAAAAGCCACAAGGCCGACATACATACAAGAGGAGTATCTCTTCTAAGAGCTTGTGCTTTGAGCCTTTCTTGGGAGCGCGGTATTAAACAACGATGCACCTCTATAGGTTTGCTGTATCCCCTTGAGCTTCACATTGACGATAAAACACCGAAATTGCATCGGGATTGAATACAAAAGGCACAATGCCGACTTAACTATAAGAAAAGTACCTCATCTATGAGTTTGTTCTTTGAGCCTTTCCTGGGAGAGCAGTATTAGATTCCGATGCACCACAGCAGTTTTACTGTATCCCTTGGCTATCAAATTGAAGATGAACCACCGAAATTGCATAGGGATTTAATACAAAAGGCACAATGCCGACTGAACTATATGAAAAGTAACTCAACTATGAGTTTGTGCTTTTTGTCTTTCCTGGGAGAGCAGTATTAGGATCCGATGCACTACAGCAGTTTTACTGTATCCCTTGGCTTTCAAATTGACGATGAAACACAGAAATTGCATCGGGATTGAATACAAAGGGGACAATGCCGTCTTAACTATAAGAAAAGTAACTCATCTATGAGTTTGTGCTTTGAGCCTTTCCTGGGAGAGCAGTATTAGATTCTGAGGCACCACAGCGGTTTTACTGTATCCCTTGGCTTTCAAATTGACGATGAAACACAGAAATTGCATCGGGATTGAATACAAAAGGCACAATGTCAACTTAACTATATGAATGGTAACTCATTTACGAATTTTTGCTTTGAGCCTTTCCTGGGAGAGTAGTATTAGATTCCGATGCACCACAGCAGTTTTACTGTATCCCTTGGCTTTCAAATTGACGATGAAACACAGAAATTGCATTGGGATTGAATTCAAAAGCCACAATGCCGACTAAACTATAAAAAAAGTAACTCATCTATGAGTTTGCGTTCGAGCCTTCCCTGGGAAAGCGGTATTAGATTCCGATGCACCACACCAGTTTTACTGTATCCCTTGGCTTTCAAATTGAAGATGAAACACAGAAATTGCATCGGGATTGAATACAAAAAGCACAATGCCGACTTAACTATAAGAAAAGTAACTCATCTATGAGTTTGTTCTTTGAGCCTCGCCTGGGGAAGCAGTATTAATTTCCGATGCACCACTGCAGGTTTACTGTATCCCTTGGACCTTCACATTGACGATGAAACACAGAATTTGCATCGGGAATAAATACAAAAGGCACAATGCCGACTTACATACAAGAGGAGTAGCTCTTCTAATACGTTGTGCTTTGAGCATTTCCTGGGAGAACAGTGTTAGATTCCAATGCACCACTGCAGGTTTACTGTATCCCTTGGACCTTCACATTGATGACGAAACACAGAAATTGCATGGGCATTTATTTAAAAAACCAAAAGGCCGACTTATATACAAGAGGAGTATCTCTTCTAAGAGTTTGTGCTTTGAGCCTTTCTTGGGAGCGCGGTATTAAACAACGATGCACCTCTATAGGTTTGCTGTACCCCTTGACCTTCAGTTTGACAATGAAACACCGAAATTGCATCGGGAATGAATACAAAAGGCACAATGCCGACTTAACTATAAGAAAAGTAACTCATCTATGAGTTTGTGCTTTGTGCCTTTCCTGGGAGAGCAGTATTTGGTTCCGATGCACTACAGCAGTTTTACTGTATCCCTTGGCTTTCAAATTGTCGATGAAACACAGAAATTGCATCGGGATTGAATACCAAAGGCACAATGCCGACTTAACTATAAGAAAAGTAACTCATCTATGAGTTTGTGATTTGAGCCTTTCCTGGGAGAGCAGTATTAGATTCTGAGGCACCACAGCGGTTTTACTGTATCCCTTGGCTTCCAAATTGACGATGAAACACAGAAATTGCATCGGGATTGAATACAAATGGCACAATGCCGACTTAACTATATGAAAAGTAACTCAACTATGAGTTTGTGCTTTTTGTCTTCCCTGGGAGAGCAGTATTAGGATTCGATGCACTACAGCAGTTTTACTGTATCCCTTGGCTTTCAAATTGACGATGAAGCACATAAATTGTATCGGGGTTGAATACAAAAGGCACAATGCCGACTTAACTATAAGAAAAGTACCTCATCTATGAGTTTGTTCTTTGAGCCTTTCCTGGGAGAGCAGTATAGATTCCGATGCACCACAGCAGTTTTACTGTATCCCTTGGCTTTCAAATTGAAGATGAACCACCGAAATTGCATAGGGATTTAATACAAAAGGCACAATGCCGACTGAACTATATGAAAAGTAACTCAACTATGAGTTTGTGCTTTTTGTCTTTCCTGGGAGAGCAGTATTAGGATTCGATGCACTACAGCAGTTTTACTGTATCCCTTGGCTTTCAAATTGACGATGAAACACAGAAATTGCATCGGGATTGAATTCAAAGGGGACAATGCCGTCTTAACTATAAGAAAAGTACCTCATCTATGAGTTTGTGCTTTGAGCCTTTCCTGGGAGAGCAGTATTAAATTCTGAGGCACCACAGCGGTTTTACTTTATCCCTTGGCTTTCAAATTGACGATGAAACACAGAAATTGCATCGGGATTGAATACAAAAAGCACAATGCCGAATTAACTATAAGAAAAGTAACTCATCTATGAGTTTGTACATTGGGCCTCTCCTGGGGGAGCAGTATTAGATTCCGATGCACCACAGCAGTTTTACTGTATCCCTTGGCTTTCAAATTGACGATGAAGCACATAAATTGTATCGGGGTTGAATACAAAAGGCACAATGCCGACTTAACTGTAAGAAAAGTAACTCATCTATGAGTTTGTGGTTTGAGCCTTTGCTGGGAGACCAGTATTAGATTCCGATGCACCACTGCAGGTTTACTCTATCCCTTGGACCTTCACATTGACGATGAAACACAGAAATTGCATCGGGAATAAATACAAAAGGCACAATGCCGACATACATACAAGAGGAGTAGCTCTTCTAATAAGTTATGCTTTGAGCATTTCCTGGGAGACCCGTATTAGATTCCGATGCACCACTGCAGGTTTACTGTATCCCTTCTACCATCACATTGACGACGAAACAAAGAAATTGCATGGGCATTTAATTAAAAAGCCACAAGGCCGACTTACAAACAAGAGGAGTATCTCTTCTAAGAGCTTGTGCTTTGAGCCTTTCTTGGGAGCGCGGTATTAAACAACGATGCACCTCTATAGGTTTGCTGTATCCCCTTGAGCTTCACATTGACGATAAAACACCGAAATTGCATCGGGATTGAATACAAAAGGCACTATGCCGACTTAACTATAAGAAAAGTACCTCATCTATGAGTTTGTTCTTTGAGCCTTTCCTGGGAGAGCAGTAATAGATTCCGATGCACCACAGCAGTTTTACTGTATCCCTTGGCTTTCAAATTGGCGATGAAACACAGAAATTGCATCGGAATTGAATACAAAAGGCACAATGCCCACTTAACTGTAAGAAAAGTAACTCATCTATGAGTTTGTGGTTTGAGCCTTCCCTGGGAGAGCAGTATTAGATTCCGATGCACCACACCAGTTTTACTGTATCCCTTAGCTTTCAAATTGACGATGAACCACAGAAATTGCATCGGGATTGAATACAAAAGGCACAATGCTGACTTAACTATATGAATGGTAACTCATTTATGAGTTTGTGCATTGAGCCTTTCCTGGGAAAGCAGTATTAGATTCCGATGCACCTCAGCAGTTTTACTGTATCCCTTGGCCTTCAAATTGACGATGAAACACAGAAATTGCATCGGGATTGAATACAAAAGGCACAATGCCGACTTAACTATAAGAAAAGTAACTCATCTATGAGTTTGTGATTTGAGCCTTTCCTGGGAGAGAAGTATTAATTTCCGATGCACCACTGCAGGTTTACTATATCCCTTGGACTTTCACATTGATGATGAAACACTAATTACGTCGGGAATGAGTATATAAAGCACAATGCTGACTTATATACCAGAGGAGGAACACTTCTAAGAGTTTGTGCTTTGAGCCCTTGCTGGGAGACCAGTATTAGATTCCGATGCACCACTGCAGGTTTACTATATCCCTTGGACCTTCACATTGACGATGAAACACAGAAATTGCATCGGGAATAAATACAAAAGGCACAATGCCGACATACATACAAGAGGAGTAGCTCTTCTAATAAGTTATGCTTTGAGCATTTCCTGGGAGACCAGTATTAGATTCCGATGCACCACTGCAGGTTTACTGTATCCCTTCTACCATCACATTGACGACGAAACAAAGAAATTGCATGGGCATTTAATTAAAAAGCCACAAGGCCGACTTACATACAAGAGGAGTATCTCTTCTAAGAGCTTGTGCTTTGAGCCTTTCTTGGGAGCGCGGTATTAAACAACGATGCACCTCTATAGGTTTGCTGTATCCCCTTGAGCTTCACATTGACGATAAAACACCGAAATTGCATCGGGATTGAATACAAAATGCACAATGCCGACTTAACTATAAGAAAAGTACCTCATCTATGAGTTTGTTCTTTGAGCCTTTCCTGGGAGAGCAGTATTAGATTCCGATGCACCACAGCAGTTTTACTGTATCCCTTGGCTTTCAAATTGAAGATGAACCACCGAAATTGCATAGGGATTTAATACAAAAGGCACAATGCCGACTGAACTATATGAAAAGTAACTCAACTATGAGTTTGTGCTTTTTGTCTTTCCTGGGAGAGCAGTATTAGGATCCGATGCACTACAGCAGTTTTACTGTATCCCTTGGCTTTCAAATTGACGATGAAACACAGAAATTGCATCGGGATTGAATACAAAGGGGACAATGCCGTCTTAACTATAAGAAAAGTAACTCATCTATGAGTTTGTGCTTTGAGCCTTTCCTGGGAGAGCAGTATTAGATTCTGAGGCACCACAGCGGTTTTACTGTATCCCTTGGCTTTCAAATTGACGATGAAACACCGAAATTGCATCGGGATTGAATACAAAAGGCACAATGTCAACTTAACTATATGAATAGTAACTCATTTACGAATTTTTGCTTTGAGCCTTTCCTGGGAGAGTAGTATTATATTCCGATGCACTACAGCAGTTTTACTGTATCCCTTGGCTTTCAAATTGACGATGAAACACAGAAATTGCATTGGGATTGAATTCAAAAGCCACAATGCCGACTAAACTATAAAAAAAGTAACTCATCTATGAGTTTGCGTTCGAGCCTTCCCTGGGAAAGCGGTATTAGATTCCGATGCACCACACCAGTTTTACTGTATCCCTTGGCTTTCAAATTGACGATGAGACACAGAAATTGCATCGGGATTGAATACAAAAAGCACAATTCCGACTTAACTATAAGAAAAGTACCTCATCTATGAGTTTGTGCTTTGAGCTTTCCTGGGAGAGCAGTATTAGATTCCGATGCACCACAGCAGTTTTACTGTATCCCTCGGTTTTCAAATTGACGATGAAACACGGAAATTGCATCGGGATTGAATAAAAATGGCACAATGCCGACTTAACTATAAGAAAAGTAACCCATCTATGAGTTTGTGCTTAGAGCCTCCCCTGGGGGAGCAGTATTAGATTCCGATGTACCACACTAGTTTTTCTGTATTCCTTGGCATTCAAATTGACGATGAGACACAGAAATTGCATCGGGATTGAATACAGAAAGCACAATGACGACTTAACTATAAGAAAAGTAACTCATCTATGAGTTTGTGCATTGAGCCTTTCCTGGGTGAGCAGTGTTAGATTCCGATGCACCACGACAGTTTTACCGTATCCCTTGGCTTTCAAAGTGACGATGAAACACAGAAATTGCATCGGGATTGATTACAAAAGGCAAAATGCCGACTTAAATATAAGAAAAGTAACTCATCTATGAGTTTGTGCATTGAGACTTTCCTGGGAGTTCAGTATTAGTTTCCGATGCACCACTGCAGGTTTACTGTATCCCTTGGACCTTCACATTGATGATGAGACACTAATTGCGTCGGGAAAGAGTATATAAAGCACAATGCTGACTTATATACCAGAGGAGGAACACTTCTAAGAGTTTGTGCTTTGAGCCTTTGCTGGGAGACCAGTATTAGATTCCGATAAACCACTGCAGGTTTACTGTATGCCTTGGACCTTCACATTGACGACGAAACACAGAAATTGCATGGGCATTTAATTAAAAACCCACACGGCCGACTTATATACAAGAGGAGTATCTCTTCTAAGAGTTTGTGCTTTGAGCCTTTCTTGGGAGCGCGGTATTAAACAACGATGCACCTCTATAGGTTTGCTGTATCCCCTTGACCTTCACTTTGACGATGAAACTCCGAAATTGCATCGGGATTGAATACAAAAGGCACACTGCCGACTTAACTATAAGAAAAGTACCTCATCTATGAGTTTGTGCTTTGAGCCTTTCCTGGGAGAGCAGTATTACATTCCGATGCACCACACCAGATTTACTGTATCGCTTGTTTTTCAAATTGACGATGAAACACAGAAATTGCATCGGGATTGAATACAATAGGCACAATGCCGACTTAACTATAAGAAAAGTTCCTCGTCTATGAGTTTGTTCTTTGAGCCTTTCCTGGGAGAGCAGTATTAGATTCCGATGCACCACAGCAGTATTACTGTAACCCTTGGCTTTCAAATTGACGATGAAACACAGAAATTGCATCGGGGTGAATACAAAAGGCACATTGCCGACTTAACTATAAGAAACGTAACTCATCTATGAGTTTGAAATTTGAGCCTTTCCTGGGAGAGCAGTATTAAATTCCGATGCACCGCAGCAGTTTTACTTTATCCCCTGGCTTTAAAATTGACGATGAAACACAGAAATTGCATCGGGTATTGAATGCAAAAGGCACAATGCCGACTTAACCATAAGATAAGTAACTCATCTATGAGTTTGTGCTTTGATCCTTTCCTGGGAGAGCAGTAATAGATTCCGATGCACCGCAGCAGTTTTACTGTATCCCTTGGCTTTCACCCCCTGCGGGTTCGGGGGTAAGAATAGGCCCGCGGTATTCCTGCCTGTCGTAAGAGGCGACTAAAAGGAGTCTCAAATGTTTCGGCCTTATGTGATGGTCCCCTCTCGGGTTTGACCTCCATCTTTCTAAATTATTCCGAAGAGCGAGCCAATTGGGGAAGGGCGCCTTACGTGGTGCACTGTATCCGTCGTGCCATTAGACCTTTAGCCGGCTTTCTCGTCGTTTCAATGGTGTCCCGCTCGTTTTCGATCTCTTGGGCGATTACCACGCTGCACTCTGCAGTGTTTCTTTTATCTGCGACGACGACCTTGGTCAGTTTTGCACCTAAGATCCAGCACGGTAGCCAGTCCGTTGTGGTGGGGCCGCCATGTACCCTCTTGGTTGTAGCCCCCTGACAACACAGGGATCGCTCTACTGATGCCTGCGCCGTTAACTCCCCACGTATGCCAAGGAGTAGATGCCCATCTCCTTGGGGCATCAGGACTCCCGGCAATGGCCGTCCTGCCAGGTGGCTATTGCTGCGGCTGGGTGGCGCCCGTGGGGAGGGCCCTTGGTCGGAGTAGGTGGCATCAGGGCGGATGACCCGCAATGAAGCGTGGTACATCGTCTCTCGCTGGTGGGCCTCCACCAGCAGTCTCTAAGCGATCGAGGTCTAACCTCAACGGGAAGAAATTGGATCCGAGATCGTTTCCCTCCCTCGCTACTCCATGGGAGGAACGTCTTGCTACAACAGGCAGTGGAGAATATTCACCCCGGTACCTCGTTTGTACGCGGGTTGATGGCGAATCTTTTATGTCGACAAAGCCCCAGTTTTTTGTGGAGCATTTAGAGGACAAGTTCGGGGAGGTGGAGGGCTTGTCCAAGATGCGCTCTGGTTCTGTGCTCATTCACACGGCATCCTCTGCCCAGTCACGGAGGTTGCTCAGTTGTGACAAGTTGGGGGATGTTTCAGTTAGCATCACGCCGCATAAGAGTCTCAACATGGTCCAGGGTATTATATTCCACAGGGATCTTCTTCTGCAGTCCGACGATGAATTACGCGCCAATCTCGAACGACGAGGTGTTCACTTCGTCCGGCGCGTCCATCGGGGTCCGAGGGATAATCAGGTAGCCACCGGTGCCTTCATCTTGGCCTTTGAGGGTGATGTATTACCCGAAAAGGTTAAGGTGATGGTTTACCGTTGTGATGTGAAGCCATATATCCCTCCTCCGATGCGGTGTTTTAAATGCTGGAAGTTCGGGCACATGTCATCTCGCTGTACTTCCAGCATCACGTGTCGGGATTGTGGACATCCTTCGCATCCTGATACTCCATGTGCCCCGCCTCCTATCTGTGTTAACTGCGGAGAACACCATTCCCCCTGCTCGCCGGACTGTCGGATTTTCCAGAAGGAAAGGAAGATAATGGAATATAAGACCCTGGACCGCCTGACCTACACTGAGGCAAGGCGGAAATATGAGCGGCTACATCCTGTACCCATGACGACTACCTATGCCGCTGCTGCAACACCAGTTCGATCTCAGCTCTGCCAGAATTCACCGGCCCCCTTGGTTGTGGGGGGCACTTCACTCCCTGTTGCTCCTGCTCCATCTACTTCAGGAGCAACACCTCCCCAACCACCGGGGACATCTGTTCCCCGTTCACAGCCGGAGAAGCGTGGGCCTTCTTCGGCTCCTCTCGCCCGGAAGGGGTCCCTTGGGGCCCTCCCATCCCAGGCTTTGCCCAGTGCCAAAGCGGACACCCACAAGTTTGCCAAACGACCACCGGTCGCTGGTCGTAGGGCGTCGCGGTCGTCTTCAGTCCCTGAGACTGACCCAGTGGCGCCCTCCCAGCCAGAACCACCAAAGGCACAGCGAGCAAAGCAGTCAAAGAAAAAGGCTCCCAAGAATCCTGAAATTGCGGTGGCACCTGTCCCACCGCAACCTTCTCCCTCTGCGTCCGAAGATGAGGTGGAGATTCTGGCATCCGCTGAGGACCTGGCTCTCGCCAGTCCCTCGGATGCAATGGATGGTCGTAATGCAGGTGGTGATTCAGTAGCAGCAGGGGCCCCGGAGGCGTAATCTGCCTCCCCAGTCCCTTCACGCCTTTCCCATCCATGGCCAATACCATCCTCCAGTGGAACTGCAGCGGTTTCTTCCACCATCTAGCTGAGCTCCGCCAACTTATCAGCCTTCACCCTTTCTTCTGCATTGCTCTCCAGGAAACTTGGTTTCCAGCACTGCGAACCCCTGCCCTCCGTGGCTATCGGGGTTATTATAAGAACCGAGCAGCTTATGAAAGGGTGTCTGGTGGCGTCTGCATATATGTCCTTCACACTCTGCACAGCGAGTCTGTCCCTCTCCAGACGCCTTTAGAGGCTGTCGCTGTACGGGTGTGGACGCCACAGGCTGTTACCGTCTGCAGTATTTACCTTCCACCGGATGGTGCTGTCACACAACATGTCCTGGCTGCTCTGATAGCACAACTGCCGCCACCTTTCTTGTTGCTGGGCGATTTCAATGCCCACAACCCTCTATGGGGTGGGACTGTCTCCGATGACCGCGGTCGTGCCGTGGAGCATTTGTTGGCTCAGCTCGACGTTAGCCTCTTGAACACCGGTGCTCCCACGCATTTCAGTGTGGCCCACGGCTCGTTCTCGGCCATCGATCTCTCTCTTTGCAGCCCTGGACTTGTCCCATCCCTCCACTGGAGAGTGCATCCTGACCTGTGTGGTAGTGACCATTTTCCCATCTATTTGTCACTGCCCCAGTGTCATTCATCTGGGCGCCTGCCCCGCTGGGCTCTCCACAGGGCTGACTGGCCGAGTTTCACTTCCGCGGCAACCGTTGAGTCTCCCCCGCAGGGTGACATTGACGAGGTGGTCCGTGACTTAACCACGTCCATCATTTCGGCGGCCGAGGCTGCCATCCCCCGCTCTTCTGGACTCCCTCGGAGGAAGGCTGTACCCTGGTGGTCGCCGGAGATTGCTGAAGCTATTCGCGGCCGTCGGCGGGCCCTCCAGCGTCATCGGCGGCACCCGTCTCTCGAGACCCTCATCGCCTTTAAGAGGCTCCGTGCCTTCGCCCGTCGTCTTATTACACGGCGTAAGCAGGAGTGCTGGGAGCGGTATGTTTCATCCTTGGGCTCTCGTGTCTCCCCCTCGCTCGTGTGGTCCCGGATACGGCGGATTTATGGACACCAGACCCCTATGGGTGTACCTGGGCTCTCCTTGGACGGCGCTGTTTGCACGGACGCTGCCGCCATTGCTGAACAGCTTGCCGCGCACTTTGCAAAGAGCTCTGCGACTGCCTCTTATCCCCCCGCCTTTCGCTCTCTAAAGGAGCGCGCAGAGCGGACGCCGTTATCCTTCCACACGCGTCGTTCTGAACAATACAATGCTCCTTTCAGCGAGGGGGAATTCCTCGCTGCCCTCGCCGATTGCCCTGATACAGCACCAGGACCAGACTGTATACACGCGCAGATGCTGAAGCATCTCTCCAGGGACTGCCAGAGACACGTTCTCGCGGTATTTAACCGCATTTGGAGCGAAGGCGTGTTCCCGTCGCAATGGCGAGAGGGTCTTATTGTCCCCATTTTGAAGCCCGGTGCGGACCCACTGGTGGTGGACAGCTATCGTCCCATTACCCTCACCAACGTTTTGTGCAAATTGCTCGAACGTATGGTGGGGCGGCGTTTGTGTTGGGTCCTTGAGTCGCGCGGTCTCCTCACTCCATCCCAGGGTGGCTTCCGTCGGGGCCGGTCTGCAGTGGACAATTTGGTGCGGCTGGAATCAGCTGTCCGTACGGCCTTTGCCCGACGTCAGCATCTCGTTGCTGTATTTTTCGATCTGCGGAAAGCGTATGACACCACATGGAGGCATCACATCCTCGCCACGTTGCATGAGTGGGGTCTTCGTGGTCAGCTCCCGGCTTTTCTTCAAAGCTTTTTATTGCGCCGCTCTTTCCGGGTGCAAGTCGGTGCCACCTCTAGTTCCTCTTATATACAGGAAAATGGGGTCCCGCAGGGCTCAGTGTTGAGCGTCTCCTTATTTCTGGTGGCTATTAATGGTCTGGCTGCAGCAGTGGGGTCGTCGGTGTCTCCTTCTTTGTATGCCGACGACTTCTGCATCTCATTTAGCTCCACGACTACGGGAGTCGCCGAACGCCGGCTGCAAGTCGCCATTCGCAAGGCAGCATCGTGGGCTCTGACTCACGGTTTTCAGTTCTCTGCAGCCAAGACTCGAGTTATGCACTTCTGCAGGCGTCGGACGGTCCACCCTCATCCTGAACTTTACCTTGACGGCCACCTGCTTGAGGTGGTGGACACTTGCCGCTTCTTGGGACTCGTGTTTGATGCCCGGCTCACATGGGTTCCTCATATTACTCAGCTGAAGCAAAAATGCTGGCGGCACCTCAACGCCCTCCGCTGCCTTAGCCACACGTCTTGGGGTGCAGATCGCTGCACGCTGCTGCGGTTGTACAGAGCCCTTGTGCAGTCCCGGCTTGATTATGGGAGCCTGGCCTATGGGTCTACGTCCCCCTCAGTGTTGAAGTTGTTAGACCCCGTACACCACTGTGGGGTTAGGCTTGCCACTGGCGCTTTTCGCACCAGCCCCGTGGATAGTCTCCTGGTGGAGGCCGGGGTTCCCCCGCTGCGGATTCGCCGCCATCGTCTGCTCGTCGACTATGCTGTCCACGTTCATTGCTCGCCAGATCATCCCAATCGTCGCCTGCTTTTCCCTGCTATGGTCCTCCATCTGCCCGAACGGCGACCTAGGTCTGGGCTTTCCATAGCTGTCCGTGTCCAGTCCCTGCTGTCAGACCTGGGGTCATTCCCTCTTCTGCCTCCCTTCCGGGTCCGTACACCTACGCCTCCCTGGTGTTTGTCCCGGCCGTCCGTCCGTCTGGATTTGGCACAGGGACCTAAAGACTCGGTTCCGCCTGTGGTCCTCCGTCGCCGTTTTCTTGCGCTCCTCGAATCATTTCCGGGCTGTGAGCCTGTCTACACGGATGGTTCCCTGGTTGATGGTCGCACTGCCTACGCTTTTGCTCACGCTGCCCATGTTGAGCAACGCTCCTTGCCGGCTGGCTGCAGTATTTTTACTGCAGAGCTGGTGGCAATCATGCGCGCCCTTGAGCATCTGCGTTTCTGCTCAGGTGGGTCCATCGTCATCTGCTGTGACTCCCTGAGCAGCCTTCAGGCCATCGACCGCTGCTATCCCTCCTCTCCTCTGGTGTCCTCCATACAGGAGTCTGTTTCCGCCATTGCCCGTTCTGGTCGTTCGGTGGTCTTGGTTTGGACGCCCGGTCATGTTGGCATCCCAGGGAACGAACGTGTCGACAGGCTGGCTAAAGGGGCGATCGACGCCCCGGCTTTGGAGGTCGGCCTTACGGCTCGCGACCAGCAGATGGTGTTGCGCCGTAAGCTGATTGGGATGTGGGCTGCTGAGTGGCGTGGCATGACAGCCCCGAATAAACTGCGGGCTGTCAAGGAGACGACCGCCGTGTGGCGTTCCTCCCTGCGGGCTTCTCGCAGGGACTCGGTGGTCCTGTGTCGGCTGCGCATCGGCCATACGTACCTGACGCACGGCCATCTCTTGCGTCAGGAGGATCCCCCCCTGTGTCAGTGTGGGTCCCGGCTGACGGTCGGCCACATTTTGCTGGAGTGTCCTCGCCTGCGCACACTCCGGCAATCTTTTAATCTCCCGGGCACTTTGGCTTTGGTTTTATCTGACGATGCCTCCATGGCTGATAACGTTTTAAATTTTATCCGTGGTAGTCCGTTTTATGGTTCGATTTAGGGAGGTCCTGCACCTTTCCCTTTCTGTGTCTTTTGTCCTTGTGCCTGTTGCTGTTCTGGTGTGCCGTGAGATGGTTGACTCTTTCCCATTTTTGTTCTCGTGGTCAGCCAACCAGTCTCCGGCCATCTTCCTTTCTTCTGTTTCTTTCTGTCTGGTGTTTCTCTGTCCTGTTCTTGTCTGTGGTGTTTGTTGCTGCATTTGTGTTCTTTTAGCGCCTGGGGGGACGTCTCCTCCCCCTTTGGTTTTTACCTGCTCTGTAGAGTTTCGGCTCGCCTGATTTTGGAATGGGGGACTGATGACCTTCGCTGTTTAGTCCCCCTTAAACGTCCCAACAACCACCACCACCACCTTGGCTTTCAAATTGACGATGTAATACAGAAATTGCATCGGGATTGAATACAAATGGCACAATGCCGACTTAACTATAAGATAAATAATTCATCTATGAGTTTGTGCTTTGAGGCTTTCCTGGGAGAGCAGTATTAGATTCCGATGCACCGCAGCAGTTTTACTGTATCCCTTGGCTTTCAAATTGACGATGAAACACAGAAATTGCATCGGGATTGAATACAAAGGGCACAATGACGTCTAAACTATAACAAAAGTACCTCATCTATGAGTTTGTGCTTGGAGCCTTTCCTGGGAGAGCAGTATTAGATTCCGATGCACCACAGCAGTTTTACTGTATCCCTTGGCTTTCAAATTGACGATGAAACACAGAAATTGCATCGGGATTGAATCCGAAAGGCACATTGCCGACTTAACTATAAGAAAAGTAACTCATCTATGAGTTTGAGATTTGAGCCTTTCCTGGGAGAGCAGTATTAAATTCCGATGCACCACAGCAGTTTTACTGTATCCACGGGCTCACAAATTGACGATGAAACACAGAAATTGCATCGGGACTGAATGCAAGAGGCACAATGCCGACTTAACTATAAGAAAAGTAACTCATCTATGAGTTTGTGCTTTGAGCCTTTCCTGGGAGAGCAGTATTACATTCCGATGCACCACAGCAGTTTTACTGTATCGCTTGGCTTTCAAATTGACGATGAAACACAGAAATTGCATCGGGATTGAATACCAAAGGCACAGGCCGACTTAACTATAGGAATAGTAACTCGTCTACGAGTTTTTGCTTTGAGCCTTTCCTGGGAGAGTAGTATTAGATTCCGATGTACCACAGCAGTTTTACTGTATCCCTTGCCTTTCAAATTGACGATGAAACACAGAAATTGCATCGGGATTGAATACAATAGGCACAATGCCGACTTAACTATAAGAAAAGTACCTCATCTACGAGTTTGTTCTTTGAGCCTTTCCTGGGAGAGCAGTATTAGATTCCGATGCACCACAGCAGTTTTACTGTAACCGTTGGCTTTCAAATTGACGATGAAACACATAAATTGCATCGGGATTGAATACAAAAGGCACATTGCCGACTTAACTATAAGAAAAGTAACTCATCTATGAGTTTGAGATTTGAGCCTTTCCTGGGAGAGCAGTATTAAATTCCGATGCACCGCAGCAGTTTTACTTTATCCCCTGGCTTTCAAATTGACGATGAAACACAGAAATTGCATCGGCATTGAATGCAAAAGGCACAATGCCAACTTAACCATAAGATAAGTAAATCAACTATGAGTTTGTGCTTTGAGGCTTTCCTGGGAGAGCAGTATTAGATTCCGATGCACCGTAGCAGTTTTACTGTATGCCTTGGTTTTCAAATTGACGATGAAACACAGAAATTGCATCGGGATTGAATACAAAGGGTACAATGCCGTCTTAACTATAACAAAAGTACCTCATCTATGAGTTTAGGCTTTAAGCCTTTCCTGGGAGCTCAGTATTAGATTCCGATGCACCACAGCAGCTTTACTGTATCCCTTGGCTTTCAAATTGACGATGAAACACAGAAATCACATAGGGATTGAATACGAAAGGCACATTGCCGACTTAACTATAAGAAAAGTAACTCATCTATGAGTTTGAGATTTGAGCCATTCCTGGGAGAGCAGTATTAAATTCCGATGCACCGCAGCAGTTTTACTGTATCCCCTGGCTTTCAAATTGACGATGAAACACAGAAATTGCATCGGGACTGAATGCAAAAGGCACAATGCCGACTTAACAATAAGATAAGAACTCATCTATGAGTTTGTGCTTTGAACCCTTCCTGGGAGAGCAGCATTAGATTCCGATGCACCGCAGCAGTTTTACTGTATCCCTTGGCTTTCAAATTGACGATGTAACACAGAAATTGCATCGGGATTGAATACAATGGGCACAATGCCGACTTAACTATATGAATAGTAACTCATCTACGAGTTTTTGCTTTGAGCCTTTCCTGGGAGAGTAGTATTAGATTCAGATGCACCACAGCAGTTTTACTGTATCCCTTGGATTTCAAATTGACGATGAAACACAGAAATTGCATCAGGATTGAATACAAAAAGCACAATGCCGACTTAACTATAAGAAAAGTAACTCATCTATGAGTTTGTTCTTTGAGCCTCGCCTGGGGAAGCAGTATTAATTTCCGATGCACCACTGCAGGTTTACTGTATCCCTTGGACCTTCACATTGACGATGAAACACAGAATTTGCATCGGGAATAAATACAAAAGGCACAATGCCGACTTACATACAAGAGGAGTAGCTCTTCTAATGCGTTGTGCTTTGAGCATTTCCTGGGAGAACAGTGTTAGATTCCAATGCACCACTGCAGGTTTACTGTATCCCTTGGACCTTCACATTGATGACGAAACACAGAAATTGCATGGGCATTTATTTAAAAATCCAAAAGGCCGACTTATATACAAGAGGAGTATCTCTTCTAAGAGTTTGTGCTTTGAGCCTTTCTTGGGAGCGCGGTATTAAACAACGATGCACCTCTATAGGTTTGCTGTATCCCTTGACCTTCAGTTTGACAATGAAACACCGAAATTGCATCGGGAATGAATACAAAAGGCACAATGCCGACTTAACAATAAGAAAAGTAACTCATCTATGAGTTTGTGCTTTGTGCCTTTCCTGGGAGAGCAGTATTTGGTTCCGATGCACCACAGTAATTTTACTGTATCCCTTGGCTTTCAAATTGTCGATGAAACACAGAAATTGCATCGGGATTGAATACCAAAGGCACAATGCCGACTTAACTATAAGAAAAGTAACTCATCTATGAGTTTGTGATTTGAGCCTTTCCTGGGAGAGCAGTATTAGATTCCGATGCACCACACCAGTTTTACTGTATCCCTTGGCTTTCAAATTGACGATGAAACACAGAAATTGCATCGGGATTGAATACAAAAAGCACAATGCCGACTTAACTATAAGAAAAGTAACTCATCTATGAGTTTGTACATTGGGCCTCTCCTGGGGGAGCAGTATTAGATTCCGATGCACCACAGCAGTTTTACTGTATCCCTTGGCTTTCAAATTGGCGATGAAACACAGAAATTGCATCGGAATTGAATACAAAAGGCACAATGCCCACTTAACTGTAAGAAAAGTAACTCATCTATGAGTTTGTGGTTTGAGCCTTCCCTGGGAGAGCAGTATTAGATTCCGATGCACCACACCAGTTTTACTGTATCCCTTAGCTTTCAAATTGACGATGAACCACAGAAATTGCATCGGGATTGAATACAAAAGGCACAATGCTGACTTAACTATATGAATGGTAACTCATTTATGAGTTTGTGCATTGAGCCTTTCCTGGGAAAGCAGTATTAGATTCCGATGCACCACAGCAGTTTTACTGTATCCCTTGGCCTTCAAATTGACGATGAAACACAGAAATTGCATCGGGATTGAATACAAAAGGCACAATGCCGACTTAACTATAAGAAAAGTAACTCATCTATGAGTTTGTGATTTGAGCCTTTCCTGGGAGAGAAGTATTAATTTCCGATGCACCACTGCAGGTTTACTATATCCCTTGGACTTTCACATTGATGATGAAACATTAATTACGTCGGGAATGAGTATATTAAGCACAATGCTGACTTATATACCAGAGGAGGAACACTTCTAAGAGTTTGTGCTTTGAGCCTTTGCTGGGAGACCAGTATTAGATTCCGATGCACCACTGCAGGTTTACTATATCCCTTGGACCTTCACATTGACGATGAAACACAGAAATTGCATCGGGAATAAATACAAAAGGCACAATGCCGACATACATACAAGAGGAGTAGCTCTTCTAATAAGTTATGCTTTGAGCATTTCCTGGGAGACCAGTATTAGATTCCGATGCACCACTGCAGGTTTACTGTATCCCTTCTACCATCACATTGACGACGAAACAAAGAAATTGCATAGGCATTTAATTAAAAAGCCACAAGGCCGACTTACATACAAGAGGAGTATCTCTTCTAAGAGCTTGTGCTTTGAGCCTTTCTTGGGAGCGCGGTATTAAACAACGATGCACCTCTATAGGTTTGCTGTATTCCCTTGAGCTTCACATTGACGATAAAACACCGAAATTGCATCGGGATTGAATACAAAAGGCACAATGCCGACTTAACTATAAGAAAAGTACCTCATCTATGAGTTTGTTCTTTGAGCCTTTCCTGGGAGAGCAGTATTAGATTCCGATGCACCACAGCAGTTTTACTGTATCCCTTGGCTTTCAAATTGAAGATGAACCACCGAAATTGCATAGGGATTTAATACAAAAGGCACAATGCCGACTGAACTATATGAAAAGTAACTCAACTATGAGTTTGTGCTTTTTGTCTTTCCTGGGAGAGCAGTATTAGGATCCGATGCACTACAGCAGTTTTACTGTATCCCTTGGCTTTCAAATTGACGATGAAACACAGAAATTGCATCGGCATTGAATACAAAGGGGACAATGCCGTCTTAACTATAAGAAAAGTAACTCATCTATGAGTTTGTGCTTTGAGCCTTTCCTGGGAGAGCAGTATTAGATTCTGAGGCACCACAGCGGTTTTACTGTATCCCTTGGCTTTCAAATTGACGATGAAACACAGAAATTGCATCGGGATTGAATACAAAAGGCACAATGTCAACTTAACTATATGAATAGTAACTCATTTACGAATTTTTGCTTTGAGCCTTTCCTGGGAGAGTAGTATTAGATTCCGATGCACCACAGCAGTTTTACTGTATCCCTTGGCTTTCAAATTGACGATGAAACACAGAAATTGCATTGGGATTGAATTCAAAAGCCACAATGCCGACTAAACTATAAAAAAAGTAACTCATCTATGAGTTTGCGTTCGAGCCTTCCCTGGGAAAGCGGTATTAGATTCCGATGCACCACACCAGTTTTACTGTATCCCTTGGCTTTCAAATTGACGATGAGACACAGAAATTGCATCGGGATTGAATACAAAAAGCACAATTCCGACTTAACTATAAGAAAAGTACCTCATCTATGAGTTTGTGCTTTGAGCTTTCCTGGGAGAGCAGTATTAGATTCCGATGCACCACAGCAGTTTTACTGTATCCCTCGGTTTTCAAATTGACGATGAAACACGGAAATTGCATCGGGATTGAATACAAATGGCACAATGCCGACTTAACTATAAGAAAAGTAACCCATCTATGAGTTTGTGCTTAGAGCCTCCCCTGGGAGAGCAGTATTAGATTCCGATGTACCACACTAGTTTTTCTGTATTCCTTGGCATTCAAATTGACGATGAGACACAGAAATTGCATCGGGATTGAATACAGAAAGCACAATGACGACTTAACTATAAGAAAAGTAACTCATCTATGAGTTTGTGCATTGAGCCTTTCCTGGGTGAGCAGTGTTAGATTCCGATGCACCACGACAGTTTTACCGTATCCCTTGGCTTTCAAAGTGACGATGAAACACAGAAATTGCATCGGTATTGATTACAAAAGGCACAATGCCGACTTAAATATAAGAAAAGTAACTCATCTATGAGTTTGTGCATTGAGACTTTCCTGGGAGATCAGTATTAGTTTCCGATGCACCACTGCAGGTTTACTGTATCCCTTGGACCTTCACATTGATGATGAGACACTAATTGCGTCGGGAAAGAGTATATAAAGCACAATGCTGACTTATATACCAGAGGAGGAACACTTCTAAGAGTTTGTGCTTTGAGCCTTTGCTGGGAGACCAGTATTAGATTCCGATGCACCACTGCAGGTTTACTGTATCCCTTGGACCTTCACATTGACGACGAAACACAGAAATTGCATGGGCATTTAATTAAAAAGCCACACGGCCGACTTATATACAAGAGGAGTATCTCTTCTAAGAGTTTGTGCTTTGAGCCTTTCTTGGGAGCGCGGTATTAAACAACGATGCACCTCTATAGGTTTGCTGTATCCCCTTGACCTTCACTTTGACGATGAAACTCCGAAATTGCATCGGGATTGAATACAAAAGGCACACTGCCGACTTAACTATAAGAAAAGTACCTCATCTATGAGTTTGTGCTTTGAGCCTTTCCTGGGAGATCAGTATTACATTCCGATGCACCACACCAGATTTACTGTATCCCTTGTTTTTCAAATTGACGATGAAACACAGAAATTGCATCGGGATTGAATACAATAGGCACAATGCCGACTTAACTATAAGAAAAGTTCCTCATCTATGAGTTTGTTCTTTGAGCCTTTCCTGGGAGAGCAGTATTAGATTCCGATGCACCACAGCAGTATTACTGTAACCCTTGGCTTTCAAATTGACGATGAAACACAGAAATTGCATCGGGGTGAATACAAAAGGCACATTGCCGACTTAACTATAAGAATCGTAACTCATCTATGAGTTTGAGATTTGAGCCTTTCCTGGGAGAGCAGTATTAAATTCCGATGCACCGCAGCAGTTTTACTTTATCCCCTGGCTTTCAAATTGACGATGAAACACAGAAATTGCATCGGGATTGAATGCAAAAGGCACAATGCCGACTTAACCATAAGATAAGTAACTCATCTATGAGTTTGTGCTTTGATCCTTTCCTGGGAGAGCAGTAATAGATTCCGATGCATCGCAGCAGTTTTACTGTATCCCTTGGCTTTCAAATTGACGATGAAACACAGAAATTGCATCGGGATTGAATACAAAGGGCACAATGACGTCTAAACTATAACAAAAGTACCTCATCTATGAGTTTGTGCTTGGAGCCTTTCCTGGGAGAACAGTATTAGATTCCGATGCACCACAGCAGTTTTACTGTATCCCTTGGCTTTCAAATTGACGATGAAACACAGAAATTGCATCGGGATTGAATACGAAAGGCACATTGCCGACTTAACTATAAGAAAAGTAACTCATCTATGAGTTTGAGATTTGAGCCTTTCCTGGGAGAGCAGTATTAAATTCCGATGCACCGCAGCAGTTTTACTGTATCCACGGGCTCACAAATTGACGATGAAACACAGAAATTGCATCGGGACTGAATGCAAGAGGCACAATGAAGACTTAACTATAAGAAAAGTAACTCATCTATGAGTTTGTGCTTTGAGCCTTTCCTGGGAGAGCAGTATTACATTCCGATGCACCACAGCAGTTTTACTGTATCGCTTGGCTTTCAAATTGACGATGAAACACAGAAATTGCATCGGGATTGAATACCAAAGGCACAATGCCGACTTAACTATAGGAATAGTAACTCGTCTACGAGTTTTTGCTTTGAGCCTTTCCTGGGAGAGTAGTATTAGATTCCGATGTACCACAGCAGTTTTACTGTATCCCTTGGCTTTCAAATTGACGATGAAACACAGAAATTGCATCGGGATTGAATACAATAGGCACAATGCCGACTTAACTATAAGAAAAGTACCTCATCTACGAGTTTGTTCTTTGAGCCTTTCCTGGGAGAGCAGTATTAGATTCCGATGCACCACAGCAGTTTTACTGTAACCGTTGGCTTTCAAATTGACGATGAAACATATAAATTGCATCGGGATTGAATACAAAAGGCACATTGCCGACTTAACTATAAGAAAAGTAACTCATCTATGAGTTTGAGATTTGAGCCTTTCCTGGGAGAGCAGTATTAAATTCCGAAGCACCGCAGCAGTTTTACTTTATCCCCTGGCTTTCAAATTGACGATGAAACACAGAAATTGCATCGGCATTGAATGCAAAAGGCACAATGCCAACTTAACCATAAGATAAGTAAATCAACTATGAGTTTGTGCTTTGAACCTTTCCTGGGAGAGCAGTAATAGATTCCGATGCACCGTAGCAGTTTTACTGTATGCCTTGGCTTTCACATTGACGATGAAACACAGAAATTACATCGGGATTGAATACAAAGGGCACAATGCCGTCTTAACTATAACAAAAGTACCTCATCTATGAGTTTAGGCTTTAAGCCTTTCCTGGGAGCTCAGTATTAGATTCCGATGCACCACAGCAGCTTAACTGTATCCCTTGGCTTTCAAATTGACGATGAAACACAGAAATTGCATCGGGATTGAATACGAAAGGCACATTGCCGACTTAACTATAAGAAAAGTAACTCATCTATGAGTTTGAGATTTGAGCCATTCCTGGGAGAGCAGTATTAAATTCCGATGCACCGCAGCAGTTTTACTGTATCCCCTGGCTTTCAAATTGACGATGAAACACAGAAATTGCATCGGGACTGAATGCAAACGGCACAATGCCGACTTTACAATAAGATAAGAACTCATCTATGAGTTTGTGCTTTGAACCCTTCCTGGGAGAGCAGCATTAGATTCCGATGCACCGCAGCAGTTTTACTGTATCCCTTGACTTTCAAATTGACGATGTAACACAGAAATTGCATCGGGATTGAATACAATGGGCACAATGCCGACTTAACTATAAGAAAAGTAACTCATCTATGAGTTTGTGCTTTGAGCCATTCCTGGGAGAGCAGTATTAGATTCAGATGCACCACAGCAGTTTTACTGTATCCCATGGCTTTCAAATAGACGATGAAACACAGAAATTGCATCGGGATTGAATACAAAAGGCACAATAACAACTTAACTATATGAATAGTAACTCATCTACGAGTTTTTGCTTTGAGCCTTTCCTGGGAGAGTAGTAATAGATTCAGATGCACCACAGCAGTTTTACTGTATCCCTTGGCTTTCAAATTGACGATGAAACACAGAAATTGCATCAGGATTGAATACAAAAAGCACAATGCCGACTTAACTATAAGAAAAGTAACTCATCTATGAGTTTGTTCTTTGAGCCTTGCCTGGGGAAGCAGTATTAATTTCCGATTCACCACTGCAGGTTTACTGTATCCCTTGGACCTTCACATTGACGATGAAACACAGAATTAGCATCGGGAATAAATACAAAAGGCACAATGCCGACTTACATACAAGAGGAGTAGCTCTTCTAATACGTTGTGCTTTGAGCATTTCCTGGGAGAACAGTGTTAGATTCCAATGCACCACTGCAGGTTTACTGTATCCCTTGGACCTTCACATTGATAACGAATCACAGAAATTGCATGCTCATTTATTTAAAAAACCAAAAGGCCGACTTATATACAAGAGGAGTATCTCTTCTAAGAGTTTGTGCTTTGAGCCTTTCTTGGGAGCGCGGTATTAAACAACGATGCACCTCTATAGGTTTGCTGTATCCCTTGACCTTCAGTTTGACAATGAAACACCGAAATTGCATCGGGAATGAATACAAAAGGCACAATGCCGACTTAACTATAAGAAAAGTAACTCATCTATGAGTTTGTGCTTTGTGCCTTTCCTGGGAGAGCAGTATTTGGTTCCGATGCACTACAGCAGTTTTACTGTATCCCTTGGCTTTCAAATTGTCGATGAAACACAGAAATTGCATCGGGATTGAATACCAAAGGCACAATGCCGACTTAACTATAAGAAAAGTAACTCATCTATGAGTTTGTGATTTGAGCCTTTCCTGGGAGAGCAGTATTAGATTCTGAGGCACCACAGCGGTTTTACTGTATCCCTTGGCTTCCAAATTGACGATGAAACACAGAAATTGCATCGGGATTGAATACAAATGGCACAATGCCGACTTAACTATATGAATAGTAACTCATCTATGAGTTTGTGCTTTGAGCCATTCATGGAAGAGCAATATTAGATTCCGATGCACCACAGCAGTTTTACTGTATCCCTTGGCTTTCAAATTGACGATGAAGCACATAAATTGTATCGGGGTTGAATACAAAAGGCACAATGCCGACTTAACTGTAAGAAAAGTAACTCATCTATGAGTTTGTGGTTTGAGCCTTTGCTGGGAGACCAGTATTAGATTCCGATGCACCACTGCAGGTTTACTCTATCCCTTGGACCTTCACATTGACGATGAAACACAGAAATTGCATCGGGAATAAATACAAAAGGCACAATGCCGACATACATACAAGAGGAGTAGCTCTTCTAATAAGTTATGCTTTGAGCATTTCCTGGGAGACCAGTATTAGATTCCGATGCACCACTGCAGGTTTACTGTATCCCTTCTACCATCACATTGACGACGAAACAAAGAAATTGCATGGGCATTTAATTAAAAAGCCACTAGGCCGACTTACAAACAAGAGGAGTATCTCTTCTAAGAGCTTGTGCTTTGAGCCTTTCTTGGGAGCGCGGTATTAAACAACGATGCACCTCTATAGGTTTGCTGTATCCCCTTGAGCTTCACATTGACGATAAAACACCGAAATTGCATCGGGATTGAATACAAAAGGCACTATGCCGACTTAACTATAAGAAAAGTACCTCATCTATGAGTTTGTTCTTTGAGCCTTTCCTGGGAGAGCAGTAATAGATTCCGATGCACCACAGCAGTTTTACTGTATCCCTTGGCTTTCAAATTGAAGATGAACCACCGAAATTGCATAGGGATTTAATACAAAAGGCACAATGCCGACTGAACTATATGAAAAGTAACTCAACTATGAGTTTGTGCTTTTTGTCTTTCCTGGGAGAGCAGTATTAGGATCCGATGCACTACAGCAGTTTTACTGTATCCCTTGGCGTTCAAATTGACGATGAAACACAGAAATTGCATCGGGATTGAATTCAAAGGGGACAATGCCGTCTTAACTATAAGAAAAGTACCTCATCTATGAGTTTGTGCTTTGAGCCTTTAATGGGAGTAGTATTAAATTCTGAGGCACCACAGCGGTTTTACTGTATCACTTGGCTTTCAAATTGACGATGAAACACAGAAATTGCATCGGGATTGAATACAAAAAGCACAATGCCGACTTAACTATAAGAAAAGTAACTCATCTATGAGTTTGTACATTGGGCCTCTCCTGGGGGAGCAGTATTAGATTCCGATGCACCACAGCAGTTTTACTGTATCCCTTGGCTTTCCAATTGGCGATGAAACACAGAAATTGCATCGGAATTGAATACAAAGGGCACAATGCCGACTTAACTGTAAGAAAAGTAACTCATCTATGAGTTTGTGGTTTGAGCCTTCCCTGGGAGAGCAGTATTAGATTCCGATGCACCACACCAATTTTACTGTATCCCTTAGCTTTCAAATTGACGATGAACCACAGAAATTGCATCGGGATTGAATACAAAAGGCACAATGCTGACTTAACGATATGAATGGTAATACATTTATGAGTTTGTGCATTGAGCCTTTCCTGGGAAAGCAGTATTAGATTCCGATGCACCACAGCAGTTTTACTGTATCCCTTGGCCTTCAAATTGACGATGAAACACAGAAATTGCATCGGGATTGAATACAAAAGGCACAATGCCAACTTAACTATAAGAAAAGTAACTCATCTATGAGTTTGTGATTTGAGCCTTTCCTGGGAGAGAAGTATTAATTTCCGATGCACCACTGCAGGTTTACTATATCCCTTGGACTTTCACATTGATGATGAAACACTAATTACGTCGGGAATGAGTATATAAAGCACAATGCTGACTTATATACCAGAGGAGGAACACTTCTAAGAGTTTGTGCTTTGAGCCTTTGCTGGGAGACCAGTATTAGATTCCGATGCACCACTGCAAGTTTACTCTATCCCTTGGACCTTCACATTGACGATGAAACACAGAAATTGCATCGGGAATAAATACAAAAGGCACAATGCCGACATACATACAAGAGGAGTAGCTCTTCTAATAAGTTATGCTTTGAGCATTTCCTGGGAGACCAGTATTAGATTCCGATGCACCACTGCAGGTTTACTGTATCCCTTCTACCATCACATTGACGACGAAACAAAGAAATTGCATGGGCATTTAATTAAAAAGCCACAAGGCCGACATACATACAAGAGGAGTATCTCTTCTAAGAGCTTGTGCTTTGAGCCTTTCTTGGGAGCGCGGTATTAAACAACGATGCACCTCTATAGGTTTGCTGTATCCCCTTGAGCTTCACATTGACGATAAAACACCGAAATTGCATCGGGATTGAATACAAAAGGCACAATGCCGACTTAACTATAAGAAAAGTACCTCATCTATGAGTTTGTTCTTTGAGCCTTTCCTGGGAGAGCAGTATTAGATTCCGATGCACCACAGCAGTTTTACTGTATCCCTTGGCTTTCAAATTGAAGATGAACCACCGAAATTGCATAGGGATTTAATACAAAAGGCACAATGCCGACTGAACTATATGAAAAGAAAACTCAACTATGAGTTTGTGCTTTTTGTCTTTCCTGGGAGAGCAGTATTAGGATCCGATGCACTACAGCAGTTTTACTGTATCCCTTGGCTTTCAAATTGACGATGAAACACAGAAATTGCATCGGGATTGAATACAAAGGGGACAATGCCGTCTTAACTATAAGAAAAGTAACTCATCTATGAGTTTGTGCTTTGAGCCTTTCCTGGGAGAGCAGTATTAGATTCTGAGGCACCACAGCGGTTTTACTGTATCCCTTGGCTTTCAAATTGACGATGAAACACAGAAATTGCATCGGGATTGAATACAAAAGGCACAATATCAACTTAACTATATGAATGGTAACTCATTTACGAATTTTTGCTTTGAGCCTTTCCTGGGAGAGTAGTATTAGATTCCGATGCACCACAGCAGTTTTACTGTATCCCTTGGCTTTCAAATTGACGATGAAACACAGAAATTGCATTGGGATTGAATTCAAAAGCCACAATG